>NW_016107552.1:372458-405498 GCF_001604975.1 Cebus imitator | reverse complement strand
TCAGGCAATTCTCCTGCCTCAGCCTCCTGAGTCGCTGGGATTACAGGCACGCACCACCATGCCCAGCTAATTTTTTGTAGTTTTAGTAGAGACGGGGTTTCCCCATGTTGACCAGGATGGTCTCGATCTCTTGACCTCGTGATCCACCCGCCTCGGCCTCCCAAAGTGCTGGGATTACAGGCTTGAGCCACCGCGCCCGGCCTACCTATTTATTTCTAAGATACTTTTCCCACCATGTGAATTCCAACAATTCATTTTCTGTTTTGACTGAGTTAATCAAGTTCAAACTTATAAGCTAGCTTTATTCAAATTTACTGATTTTTTGTTTGAGAACATTATCAAATATATTTCTCCTCAATGAACCCAAGTAAATGACTAAACTTGAGGTAAATGTATATATGGAGTAAATAAAATTAAATTTCAATTCCACTTCAAAGGTAAGAAATTTTCATTAATGGCAACCTTAATATATTCCTAACATGGTAGTTCAGGTGTGCTATTTATATAGAATTGAGAGCATATACATCATTTTCCCACCACATTACCACTTAGTTAAGACCCTTTAGTAAAATGCAGTGGATTCCTGTTTTGGAAGCTTAGAGAGCTTCAGAAAAGGAACAATTATTAACTGAATTAACAAATAGGAGCTAGGCCTTCAAAAACAAACATGCAAAAAGAACAATTCTGCTCTTGTCCTCCCAAACTATTCACAAATGGTGCTCCCTGGTGATAAACCAGTATTCTAACAGTGCTTACTTACCTCCAGGTAAACATGGCTAGAGTCCAGCTGCTTAAGAGTGAAGAGCTAAGAGTTACCCATAGCACAACGCCCAGGACCATGAAGACTCTCTAAGAATACATATCCTTTCTCCCACTCGGAATAGTACTTTAAGAATATTTAACTTTCGGGTAAAATATGACCATAATGTACACTGAACGCCTGATCTAGGTGTATTCCTTTTTTAATCCTATTCCTGAGATGGCAAATCATTTCTAACTGTACTTTTCCCTGGAAATTCTTATGTCTATCTGTAAGCCACACAAGCAAGATAACTTTCCCCCCTTCTCCTTCCTACTGCAGGTGAACATAAAGCACAGAAAAATACAGGGAAGAATTTGAAGATCAGATTAATTTACCACAAATAAACCAATTAATCTTTCATTTTATGATCAACTGAAATATCCCTTAAATACACTGAGAGGCCTTCTCTTCACCTGTCAGGAAAAGCTTAGTTGAGATGACAAAAAAAGAAAGGGCCAGGTGCGGTGGCTCACGCCTGTAATCCCAGCACTCTGGAAGGCCAAGGTGGGCAGATAACCTGAAGTTGGGCATTCAAGACCAGCCTGGCCAACATGGTGAAACCCTGTCTCTACTGAAAATACAATAATTAGCTGGGCATGGTGGCGGGTGCCTGTAATCCCAGCTACTTGGGAGGCTGAGGCAGGAGAATCGCTTGACCCAGGGAGGCAGACATTGCACTGAGACTGAGTCGAGATCACGCCACTGTACTTCAGTCTAAGGACAATGAGACTGTCTCAAAAAGAAAAACATACGGACACACACAGACACACAGACACACACACAGACACACACACACACACACACACACACACACAGACACAGACACACACACACACACACACACACACACACACACGGTACCTCGTTCATTCATGCACTCAAACATTACTGTGTCCACTGTGCCAGGCCAGGGAATGTGTAAATAATGGTGAGCACACAGGGACAATTCCTACTCAGAGTTTCTTTTTAGGAATAGAGGCAGAAAACAGCTTAGTAAACAACAAACACAAAGAGAATTATTTACTAAGCAGTGCGGTGAAATTAAAGAACAGGGTACTGGGCAATGAATAAGTGGAGCAAGGGTAGTCAGGAAGGCCTCTCTGAGAAAATAAATTACAACAGTGAGCCAAGGGTACGGAGGCAGGGAACAGAGCAGCAAGCAGAGGGAACAGCATGACTACAGGTCCTAAGACAGCAAAAGACTTAACCTGCTTGAGCCACTCTTAGGCCTCCAGGATGGGTAGACTGCAGTGACCAAACATGGAGAGAGGGCAGAAAAACCACATGGGCCCCACCTTAGGTCACAGAGTTTAGATTTTATTCTTGGTGTGATGGGAAGCCAACGAAGGCTTTAAAAAAGTAATGGCACAACCTGATGAGTTGTATGATCATTCTGGCTTTGTGTGAAAAATTAATTGAAGCGGGCAAGACTGGATGGTTGTAAAAATTAACTCAAAATGGATAAAGACCTAAATAAAAACTGAAACTACAAAATTCTTATAAGAAAATAAATATGCAAATCTTTATGAGCTTGGATTGGGCAATGATTTCTTTGATGACACCAAAAGCAAAAACTACAAAAAGAAAAAGTAAATTGGACTTCATCAAAATAATAAACTTTTTTTTTTTTTTTTTTTTAAGAGACAGGGTTTTGCTCTGTCACTAGGCTGGGGAACAGTGGTGTCATAATAAATCACTGCCACCTCCAACTTCTGGGCTCAAGTGAACCTCCCGCTTCCGTCTCCTGAGTAGTTACAACAGACATGCAGTATCGTGACGGGCTAATTTTTAATTTTTGGAGACAGGGTCTCAGTATGTTTTGCACTATTGCCCGGGCTGGTCTTGAAATCCTGGCTTTAAGCAATCCTTCCACCTCAGCCTCTTAGGTAGCTGGGACTACAGGCATACACCAAAATTAAAAATTTTTTAAGCTTTAAAAGACACTATCAAGGAAGTGAAAAGAAAACTCACAGAATGGGAGGAAAATCTGCAAATCACCTATATTATAAGTACCCAGAATATTTAAATAACACAACAAAGAAAACTCGATTGAAGAATGGGGTGCGGTGCTGGCTCATGGGTCTCTGAGACCCAAAAATTGAGAACATTTTCACACCCCAGGGGCTGCTGGATACCGTTTGGATTACCATGAGAAAAAGAGAAAGAGGGAAAGCTGAGAGGCTCGAGGACGTTCAAAGGCGGCAAAGAAAATGACTGGTCTGAAGGCTAAGCTTTCCCATAAACAGGCCATGCTGAGAAATACAAATGAAAAAGACTATCAAGATGCATGAAAAGAGAAACACCAACAAAAGAATGATGAAAAGACTCCGCAGGGAGCACTACCTGTCTATCTGGTGGACAGAGAGGGACAGCCTCGGGCTAAAGTACTTCCCAATATGATTAGACAGAAACAAAAAGAGAAGGCGGGAAAATGGGAAGTCCCTCTGCCTAAAGTACGTGCCCAGGGAGAAACAGAAGTCTTAAAAGTTACTCCAACAGGAAAGAGAAAGAAGGAGGCATGGAAGAGGTTGGTTACTAAAGTCTGCTTTGTTGGAGATGGCTTTACAAGAAAACCACCTAAATATGAAAGATTCATCATGCCAGAGGGCTTGCATTTCAAGAAAGCCCATGTAACACATCCTGAACTGAAAGCCACCTTTTGCATACCAATACTTGTTGTAAAGAAGAATCCCTCAATCCTGCTGTATACAACTTTGGGTGTTACTACCAAAGGTACTATCGTTGAGATAAATGTGAGTAAATTGGGCCTTGTGACTCAAGGAGGCAAAGTTATTTGGGGAAAACATGCTCCAGTTACCAACAATGCTGAAAATGATGGATGCATAAATGCAGTCTTACTGGTTTGACAGCAATTTCATATATAATTATTGAGGACTACACACCAACTGAAAAAAAACTGCCATTATTGTAACATTTCTGAATACTACCAAACAGTCATGCATGTTTGCAATCATCGAGAGATTATTAAACTGTAAGCATTAAAATGGAAAGAAAAAAAAAGAATGGGCAGCCAGGGCCAAGGACAGTGGGTCACACTTGTAATCCCAGCACTATGGGAGGCTGAGGCAGGAGGACAGCTTAAGCACCAGGAGTTGGAGACCAGCCTGGGCAACACAGGGAGACCCCCATCTCTACCAAAAAAAAAAAAAAAAAAAAAAAAAAAAAAAAAAAAAAAAAAAAAAAAAAAAAAATTAAGAGTACACAATGGTGCACACCTGTGGTCCCAGGTACTCGAGACTCTGAGGTGGGGGGACTGCTTGAGCCCAAGAGTTCAAGGCTACAATGAAATAAGCAACTACAGTCCAGCCCAGATGACAAAGTGATATCCTGTCTCCAAAAAAAAATCTTTTAAAAAGTGGTGGTCCAAGATTTGAACAGATATTTATTCACAGAAGATATACAAATAACCAAAAAGCACTTAAAAAGATGTTAACATCATTAATCACCAGGAAAATACAAATCAAAACCACAATGAGATACCATTTCACACACACTAGAATGGTTATAATAAAAAAGGTAATGAGGATGTGGAGGAACTAGAACCTTCATACACTGCTGGTAACATTATAAAGTATGCAGTTGTTTTGGGAAGCAGATTGGCCGTTCCTCAAAGGTTAAATATAGAGTGGTCATATGACCCAGCCAATTTCACTCAGGGCAATATATATCTCCAAGAGAACTGAAAAGACATTCATACGTTCTACTATTACACACAAAACATTATACACAAATGTTCACAGCAGCATTACTCATAACAGCCAAAAGTGAAAACAACCTAAATGTTCAACAACTGATGAATGGATAAACAACATGTGGCAGGTCTATACAATGGAATAGTACTCAGCAATCAAAATAGTACTGATGCATGCTTTAACAAACAGACAAGCCTTGAAAACACGCTAAGTGAGTCAATCACGAAAGGCCATGTATTATATGATTCCACTTACATAAAATGTCCATAATACATCTACAGAGATACAAAGTAGACCCGTGGTTGCCAGACACTGGGAGGAGGGGTAATAGTGATTACTAATGAACACAAGATTTCTTTTCGGATTGTTGCAAATGTTCTGAAATTAAGTAATAATGGCAGCTGCCCAACTCTGTAAATATATTAAAAACTACTAAAGTGTATACTTTAAAGGAATGAATTTTATGGCATAAAAATTATATCTCAATTAATTTAAAAGCCAGAAAACGAATGGATGGCAAAATATCAGCCTGGAGGCAAGACAGAGAGAGAATGGTAACTTCGATTAACAGAAAAGAAAGAAAGAAAGAAAGAAAGAAAGAAAGAAAGAAAGAAAGAAAGAAAGAAAGAAAGATGCAAAAGGGGGGAAATTACAGAAATGATTGAAAACCCCAGTTTGTGGAGAGGGAATAAAATAACCAGACACAAACTGGCTAACTTCTGGGAGACAGGAGACTCTAAAGTCCTGAAGAATTATAAAAAACAAAGAGAGAAGTATTTTTCACCCAATAAAAGGGGAATAATAAATGAAAAATAAGATACACCATCAAGAGGAAATAATATATTTCAGAAAATACTTCTGAATATTTTTCTGAAATAGGATTACTCTTGATTTGGAAAACTTTGAATTGTGCAAAATTGACCAAACTATATACAATGAAAAATAACATGTTGTGTCTATGATGGCTAATTTTTGACTCAAGAACAAACTATATTTGGCTAATAGTATTTTTCTTCTTTTTTTTTGTTTGAGACCGAGTTTCACTCTTGTCGCCCAGGCTGGGGTGTAACAGTGCGATCTCGGCTCACTGCAACCTCCACCTCCTGGGTTCAAGTGATTCTAACTCAGGCTCCCAAGCAGCTGGGATTACAGGCGCCTGCCACCACGCCCAACTAAATTTTTTGTATTCTCAGTAGAGACGGGGTTTCACCATGTTGGCCAAGCTGGTTTCGAACTCCTGACCTGAAGTGATCCACCCACCTCAGCCTCCCAAAATGAGAGAAGTATATGTAATCAATCTTTCATTTTTCAGGTGGTTTAAATTTCTCACTTTAAACATAATTTAAGTTCCTGGCAAACGACTCCTTTTGCTTACGAAAATGAACTCTTACCTTGGAACCACATGACATTTTAAAATAATGATTTTTCAGTAAAAACCTCTGCTATTTCAACCTTTGGGAAACAAGGCAGTTCTGGAGTTGGCAAAGCTTTAGAAATTCCCCATCAATCAGGACTTTCTGAAGATGGCGAAAGTATAACACACAAAATAAGAAAGAATAAAGCTGACTTTCCCCAAGAAGGGAGAGCAAATAAACTAGCAAAAAAGACTGGTCAGTGTGTTCATACAGTGAGGTCTCAGGAGAGCTACAAGTTTTTCTCTGAAACACCATTTGAGAGTTACAACACATTTCTTTGTTTTGCTCCAAAATTCTCGCCCAGTAAATTCCCTCTTTTCTCGCTACCATCTACTACTAAGTGAATATTAAAGAAACAAACTTAAATGGAAAATGGGATACAATGAGACAAACGAGCATCTATGGAAATATATGACTAGGTGTCAAAATGAGTAGAACTGACAAAAAATGATGGGTTTAGGGAAAAGGGATCAAAATGAATACAATTGGCCATGGAATGCCTCTGCACAGGATAGTTCTGAGGTGTGCTCAGAAAACCAAGCAGGTTATGAGAGGCCCAACGTAAGGGGCTGAAAAAAGGCTTGGGGTAAGCTGAACAGTTTATGTTAGGAAGACAGCAAAGAGACTGGCTTTCTTAGAGCCAAGGGCTTTTGTTCTGAACGGACTTAGACAATTTGGAATCTTAAATACCTTCTTAAGTTTAGCTTTGTTTTGGAAGAAGACTTTAGATGTTAAAGACTTCAGAGAAAATAGATATGGTGACATCTGTAATTTTGGAAGTATTTTTCTATAAACTCCCATAGAGTTAACTTCAAGAAATGGAAAATACTCTGACCCTCCCACAGGACTCAGACATAGAACAAAGTGGTTAAGGGGGGAGGTTCTGGAGTTGGTCTGCGTTCAAGTTCTATCTCTGCTACCAAATAGCAGTGAGACATGGGGCAAGTTACTTAAGCCTTTCTAGACCTCAGTTTCCTCACTATAAAAAGTTGCTGTCATCAGAAGAAAAAAAAGTTGCTGTGAGGAATGAATAAACTCCTACCTAGAGCACTTCCAGTGACCCAGTGACCAACACACAGTAAGAATACAGAAGTACTAGATCTTCCATTCAGGATTACCATGGGCAACGACTCACTCTAAGTTATTAAACATAATATGGACAAAATCTCATTACCCCATGAGATGATTTATTACTGGAGATTCAAGGAAACCGGACATTTCAAGTGTCCCGTGCAATGAGTCACCAACTTTTGGATTTTGTCAATATTCTCAAAGACTGTTTTTCACCCTTCTGGTTGAAATTAAGTGTATACATGTTACCGAGAAATGTTTTGCTAAAACGGCAAATCATACAGGTCAGGAAATCCAGAGACTTGAGTTATCCTGGGTAAAGTGGACGTTAGAATTTCAAGTATCTCAAACGTAAAATAAAGCCTTCATGGCCTTAGTCAGGTTTGTAGTTCTACTGATGTTACATAGTGACAGTGCACAGCTTAGGATAATTTAAGGAGCAAATGCTGAAAAAAGAAACATATTATTAGACACGAATTTTACTTCCTCAGGGAGAGCTTTAAAACTAGCTACGGACTGTGGGTATGTCTTCAGCATGCTGAGCTGATGCCCTAAAGAAAACATAAGTCTGATGGGGCTGCATCTTCAGGCTTGCCCTGGGATGGAGGTCTTTCCTGCAGCACAGTGAAGGCCTCAGCACTTACTACTAAATGATTCTTTGCCCTTCCATAATATAGTTATCCTGTGGCTAACATGCTTTCAATGTTGACACTGACACATTTGTCAGTGTGGACATCTGACTGCCCTTGCCCCATAGCCATTCCCTCCTCCAGAAGACAGCAACTGGGCCCTGTTTTGCCCAGTTTATTTATTATTGGATAGGTTTTTGTTTCTCACTACTGTCAGAACAACCATTAATTGCCATGCTGTCTAAGACCCATTATTGCCACCCTCTTTCCTTTTTCCCTTTCCTGTCTCATTCCTCTCTGTGCTTCTCCCTACAGCTGCCATCTTGGTGTGATACGGCCGGCCTTCTATATGGGCATCAAATAACCCCCGCCATCCCATCAGATCCCCTCTCTCCCTTCTAATGGGAGTGCCTCGTACTCATCAGGCACCTGGAACAAAAGGGTGTGGGATTCGAAATCAGAATCTAGGTCTCTGTCACCATTCTGCCACTTATTAGCTATGACCTTGGGTAAAAATGTGCCTTAGTGTCTTAGGGACAGTATGTATATTGTCTATTTCTCAGGACTGCAATGAGAAGTAAATGAGTGCATGAAAGGGCAAAACCACAGGGTACCCTAGAATGATTTCCACTCCTCCTGGGAACGGAGAAGCTGTTCTAGAAGCCCAAGTATGCTGGAAGATTGGCCGCCAGAGAGCCAAAATTTTCTTTTATTTAATCCATTAAAAGCTTGAGAGAAATTCTGAACCTCATGCCCAAATAACCCCTCCGGAATAAGGGTATCTCTTGTACTAACCATATTTACATAGCCCTCTTCAGCTTATGAGATTCCTTATTCATGGCTGGAGTGTTATCTCAATCAACTGTTTAAAAAATAATATTTAACATTCCTTTTCCTTCTCACAAAAATGAAAATCCAGAATAGAAAAAAATTTTTTAATCACCTGTATCCCGCTACCAGGTGATAAATATTTTTAACATCTCAACATACCTCATTAAGGCTTTTCTTTTTCCTGATTCTTTTCATAAAACATGTAACATATTATATATTACATATTATTTCACTACTGTTCTTTTCCATGCAAGAATGTATCAAATACTTCCTCAACACTCCAACTCTTAGATTTCAACCAGAGGACATTTTGAATCTATTTCAAATTTATTAACTTATAGAATAGTGATCTAAAGAGGACATCAGAGGCCAACACAAAATTTTATACATTAAACTTTCTGGCTTATTTTAGAACCCCCAGGAAGAGTCCAGTATTTACAAGACAAACTTTTATATGTGGTGGTATAATTCAATTAACAGGCAAATGCAAAAATGTTAAAAAAGAAAGCTGAATACTTACAAGCAAATTCAAAACTTTAAATATTATACAGACTTTATCATTTGGAATGCCAAAATTTTCTCTCAATTGAGACATATTTTCAGATATACTTAGAGTTCTAACAAATTAATAGAAACTGTGAAATGAAAAAGACCTTTTCTGTGGATAATTTGATCAGTTATTGCCTTATTTCTCAAGTCAAACCTGCAACAGAAGCAAGAAATGTTGTATTCTAAGAGACAACAATAATAAAATATAAGGTACTATAAAGTGATAAGGTTATTTGTCACTATAAACCAAGGATGAGTAGGTTATGTGTCACTATAAACCAACCAGCAGAGTTAAACTGAGGAAATATAAAAGAATACCGATCATGACAGCTACAACTTTAAGGAGTTCCACAAGACATGAGTATGATTCATTTCAATATGAAGAGAACAGAGTCTCCTACCTTTAATGAACTAGGGAGACTAAAGACAAAATGGACTCTTAAAAGCCATTACTGGTCTTTTGCTCTTAGATTAAATACTAGTAGCCCTTCTTTGCTTGGTTTTTCATTTTGTAGAGATGAGGTCTCACTATATTGCCCAGACTGGTCTCAAACTCCTGAGCTCAAACAATCCTCCCACCTCGGCTCCCAAGGTTCTGGGATTACAGGCGAGAGCCACTGCACTCGGCCAGCATTTTTTGTTTTAAAATATTGATGCCAAAGATACAGATTAGACTGCCAAACTTAGGGGAATGTGCAAAAAAACTTCAACAAACCAAAGAGGAAAAAAAAAAAAAAAAAAAAAAAAAAAAAAAAAAAAAAAAAAAAAAAAAAAAAAGGCTGGGTATGGTGGCTCATGCCTGTAATCCCAGCACCTTGGGAGGCCGATGTTGCAGTGAACCGAGATTACGCCACTGTGCTCCAGCCTGATAACAGAGCAAGACTCCATCTCAAAAAAAAAAAAAAAAGAAAAAAAAAAAAAAGAAAGGATACAAAGAGTCAAAAGTCATATAAGAAATTCAAAGGATCAATTAACATAATGACATTCAACCTTACTGACAAATACAAATTTTAACAAGAGACTATTTTTTGTCTATAAAATCGTTAAAATTAAAAAGAAAAATATGGAAAAATGAATACTATCAAACTCTTGAAGAGCCATTTTGGCAGTAATATCAAAATTTAAAATGTGCATGTCCTCCCAGCAATCCTTTTATGAATTTCTCCTTTCATAATTTCTCTTAGGAACAAATAACCTAAGGCATACAGACACACACGTATAACCGTGTTCACAGAAAGTTTTTATTTTTTGAGACAGTCTTGTTCTTTTGCGCAGGCTGAAGTGCAATGATGTGATCATAGCTCATTGCAGCCTCTAACTCCTGAGTTCAAGCGATCCTTCCACCTCAGCCTCCGAAGTAGCTGGGATCATGGGTGCACATCATCATGCCTGGCTAACTTTTTTTTTTTTTTTTTTTGGTAGAGATGGGGTCTCCCTGTGCTGCCCAGGCTGGTCTTGAACTCTAAGGCTTAAGTGATCTTCCTGCCTCAGCCTCACAAAGTGTTGAGATTAATGTGAGCCACCACATTTGGCCAGAAACATTACTTAAAACAGACAAAAACTAGAAAATATCTAAAATACTAAATGGACTTACAACGTAGGTTAAGTAAACTATACTATGTCCATAAGAAATTTTACTCAGCTTCAAAATAAATCGCAGATATTAAATAATAATAATATGGAAGATGTTCACGAGAAATAAAGCAAACTGCAAAACCATACATATGGTCCATTTGCTATAGAAAACTAAAATTGATACAAGTAATACATGGCTATTTATGTCTGTTTTAAAAATTCCTTTGAATATATACAGAAAATGATCTAGAAGGATAAACTCTAAACTGCTTCCAGTGTTTCTCACTGTGTTACAAATATTTGGTAGCAAGGAGCGGGGACTAAGTTTTTATTTGAATTTTTGTTATAAGCAGATATAATACTTTTCTAATTTACAAATAAATAAAGGAGGAGGTTCTCTCAAAAAATTAAAGTGCAATATATCACACTGAAATTAAAAATGTACTTCACATCTACTAGTTAAATTAGCTAGTTACATGCTTCATAAGTAAGCCAGGTAGTTAAAATCCATCAAATGTGAACTCCACCTACCTCTTTAGGTGATAAATTTTGTGTGTATACTGTCCCTTTTCTCCATCCTTCTCATAAGGTTCATTCTTTAAGACTTCTATTCCTTCTCCACCACCAGTCTCATTCTTACTGGCTTCTGCAACAGAGTAAAGCTGCCCAACCTGATACTGAAATTTCAAAGAACACAGAAACTCAGTAAGACAGTAGTAACTGTAGAATATGCTAAAATCTTAATACAGAAGATACAGAAGAGCCTATCCAAACCATTCGGCACAACTGTGTTCAACATGAAAACACAACTCAAATTACAAATTTATATGTTTAGGAAGACAAACGGCATATTATCATACAGTTTTAAAAAACTGTATTTTATAGAACTTTCATTATTCAAAAAAATTGCCAGTTACACTTTGGTGCCTTTACACTATCCATGTATCATGAAAATGTCTCGACACTTGGTTCAACTTTTGAATAATATATATTTGTACTTTCCAAAGCATTTTCACCTCTATTATATCTCATTTAACTTCACAAAATTCCAAGAAAGGTATGGCAGAAATACAACTGGCACTTTGCCAACTAAAGCTGAGTAACCAGCATATTGTTCTTAATGATAAAGGGGAGGGATATAAACTGTAATAACAAAAGCCTGGAGATCCAAAGAAACATAACAGACAGTCCAAATCTTAGTAGACTTCTGGGGTCATTTTTTCCTTATGACTTATTTGTGATACACTCAATTTGGTCCTTCTTCAGCTAACCAGAAACAGTATTGGGGGCCCAGGATGAAAAATGTTCACTGTGAGTCCTCAAGTAAACAGAATAAACGGAAACTGTTTTTAAAGTAATATAAATATACACATATTACTATAAAAGGCAGGAAATTGCTGAGAGTAGTTTCTATTTCATTTAAAGTGAATCAGAAACCTCAGAGGCCTGCATCAATACCTGTAAGTCAGCTGTATTTTCTATGCCAATCTGAAGTCATTAGCTCCAACAAATGTTGGAAAAAGTTCTTGTGTTCTAATTTGTTCCAGTGACCCAACCATGGCACTGTCTCCCATCTCTTCAAATTTGGCTAAAATTGTTTCTTCTAATGAAAACAGCTTGAAGAAGTGTATTTCTTCTTGATAAGCATATATCCGAAGAAAAGTTACAAAAATCTACCTCTAAGAACTTGTGATTTCAAAACTAACATTTTACGTGAGGGACAAAACAGCAGGTAGTTGTAAGCTCAGTAAATATTCGTATCTATAAATCACATGGAGATATCAGGCTATTTTACCCATTAATTAAATTTAAAAACACACCCACACGCACGCTCTTACTCAATTTAGAAGTGTTTGGGAAGTTGAAACCAAACATATGTCTTAAATGCGCCAATTTCTGTACGGCCTGCAGATATTTCTCCTTTCAGCCTTCCATGACACAACACTAGGGTTAGTCTAATAATACCACAATCCTTAAATACCTTCAGTATGTACTTTTAAACACTATCATATTCTAAAACAGGACTCAAATGAGTCTAAGTTAAAAGATAAATTTCATTTTGGTCAGGAACACACAGTAACAAAAATTGAAAAGAACTCTATCCAAAAAAATGTTAATGGACTGACATTTTGTGGCGTGCTACTTACGCTTGCTTTCATTCTCGTTTTTTAAGAATAATAAAAAAAAGAGTAAGAAATAGACACAGAAGACATGTTTTAAAAATGTGAGCATAGGCCTGGCACAGTGGCTCATGTGTGTAATCCCAGGGCTTTGCGAGGCCGAGGTGGGCGGATCACCTGAGGTCAGGAGTTCAAGATCAGCCTGACCAATATGGTGAAACCCCGTCTCTACTAAATATACAAAAATCAACCAGGTATGGTGGTGGGTGCCTGTAACCCAGCTACTCAGGAGGCTGAGGTAGTAAGAGCTGTTTGAATCCAGGAGGCAGAGGTTGCAGCAAGCTGAGATTGCGCCACTGCACTCCAGCCTGGGAAACAAAGCAAGACTCCATCACACAAAAAAAATAACAGAAAGCCAAGAAGAGTATGTTCAGTGACAATACCAAGACTCAAAAAGATTCTGACAAGCTAATTCAACCAGCTGAAACCAAAAGAAAAAATCTAACAGAAACAAATGACAATTTCCACATTCAAGTTCAAACAATCAATTGTGCAAATAGAGAACAGGGGTGCCTGGCTTCTCTGGAGTGTTTTAATACAGTGAATCCTCCTGAGATACATACAGCTGTGTTCAAGTCTACATTAACCAGTGCCAGACAGCTACTCTCTTTCACTTCCTGCATTTCTTTCTGTCTTCTGTCAGCTGTCACTTCTTAGGTTATCAGTTTGTTTTGTCCCACTTCCAAGTCACTGCTTCTAATCTACTGTCAGCTCTAGGAAAACCAGAAAACTGAGCAAATGGGAACTGTGTGCAAGTTACAAAAGAGCCTAGAGGGGTTTATGGGTTTTGCTATACATATCTTGATTTCTCTGAAGCTATTTCTGCCCTTATCCTCATTCTTGGCTATACTACACATGGCTATAACTCCAGGACATGCACGTTCTGTATCATGTGTAGACTGAGGAAGACAATAAGCTCTTACAGTTCTGTGCTGGTCATAACATGTCTGGAATACTGTTTGCAGTTCAGATCAATAATTACAACACATATAGTAATGGGACTAGCTGGTGAGGAAGTCTACAGATCATGCTGTGTTAGGCCAAATGAATGTGCCAGGAATGTTTAACCTTGGGACTGTCTAAGATGAAATAAAAGGGCTTGTGGGGGAGGTGGTTGGCTGGAGGGAGAGTTGCCATCAGAAAACCTGAAGGATTACCACTTCAAGACAGAACAGGTTTATTTCCCATTGCTCAAATGGGATAAACTGTCAGCAAGAGCCAAGCACTATAGGAAAAGCAGATTTTGGGTCAAAGACAAACGTTTAAAATGTCCAACAGTAAAGTAGGCTGCTTCTCTAAGTAGCAAGTTACTTAACCTTAAACTACCTAAACTGAGGCTGGAGCCTCATTTCTCTGGGATGTTGAAGAAAGATTCCTGCACTAGACAGGAGGTTAAACTACATTCTTTAGACTCTTCCAGAACAAGCCAGTGTAACAAGAAATTCATTTGCAATCCATTATCATAATTCATTCTGTCACATCAGGTGGAATGAAAAGGTAAATCAATGCTACGAAAATATAAACTTAGAATAACATTGATCAAAGTACAGTACATATATCAATAAAATGATGCAGAAGCAAGAAAAACTTACCTCCTGAACAGAACATGGCAAAACCACACGGCTAAAAAGACAAAAGAAAAAATATATACATTACATATGAAATAGCTTTAAACACAGATCTCTAAAGAGGTTTTACCTTAAATCCAGTGATAACAGAAACAGTTCTCTTAAATAAAAAAATCAAAGGGTGTCATGGAAGAGGGTCTCTGCATTGCTTACACCCCAATTGGGGAACTAAAATTATCATTTCTGGATCCCAATGTTCATTTGCATTTAGTGTTCCCAGGACCCCAAAGAGCAGCTGCAGAGATTCTTGAGAGTAAAGAAAAAAGAGAAAACTCAACATTGAAAACTGCAGGGTACAGAATGTAATATTTGTAGATTGTCAGGTCAGGCTGCCCTGACAAAATTTTCAGTATGGTTTCACTCTCCACCTATATACTGTGCATTTTGTTTTTATGATGGTTCTCACAGAATACTTCTTCAATCTCATGAATAAATGCTTCCAGAAACTGTTCTCTCACTATTCAATTACTCCTCAAGTTTACTAAGATAAAAATAAGGAGCCATGTAGAAATAACAAGAAAAAATTTTTACTATGGAAACTACGTTGAACCTTATAATAATTCCGTCCAGCATCCAGACAATATGTGTTTGATCCTGTTCAAGAGTTTGTCATTGTATATACCAAAAAGATGTCATTATAGCTCCATTGCAAGCAGTCTTAAAGGCCAAAAACAATATCGTGGTATATTATTTTATCAAAATGCTGCATTTTATCTCTAGACTTGATAAGGAGATTCCTTAGTTTATTTCCACCATAAATTCTGAAAACCAAGACCATCCCTATCAACTGTCTCATAATTATAGTTGGTTCCAAGACAGCAACTTCTTTTCTGGAGTGGGGGGTGTATGATCCTTCTCATATTTTCCTAATCTTACCTGTCATTTTATAGAAAATTTTCAATGGTTTTCCTCATTTTAATTTCTCTTTAGCTACAGTTTCTTTTTCTTTCTTCTTACAGTAAGAGTCATTTAGCTTATTGTATTAGTGACAATCTTTTTGGTCTAAACATTCTTTGTTAATAGTCTTTCTTATACCTAAGCATGAAGAGAGTAATGCAACCCAGATTGTATCCGGTTTGCATTCCAGCTACACTTTCCACCTACTCCCTTCTCCCTACTCTCTTCAAACATCTCTCTCTGAATGTCCACTTCACCTCAATCTCCAACATGTACAACCCATGTCTGTTACTCCTTCCCTTTAACTACCAAATTACCACCACTCTTTGTCTTTCTGATAATGGTGATCCAAAAACAATGCACATTCTCAAAGCCACAGTGGTCACTAATTTCTACTCTCCATCAAGAATAAACTTCTTGACGGCAGGGTGGCTCACACTTGTAATCCCAGCACTTTGGGAGACTGAGGTGGGCGGATCACAAGGTCAAGGGTGGGCTCAAGACGAGCCTGGCCAACACAGTGAAACCCTGTCTCTACTAAAAATACAAAAATAGCTGGGCGTGGCGGCAAACACCTGTAATCCCAGCTACTCCGGAGGGTGAGGCAGGAGAATCACTTGAAGCTGGGAGGCAGAACACCACTGTGCTCCAGCCTAGGCGACAGAGTAAGACTCCGTCTCAGTTAAGTCCTTCCATACCTAAAAATTCCAAATCATTTTAGTTCTCTTCTCAGTACACACTAACTTGCTCTCTGTCCCAGGGCATAAAATTGGGGAGAGGAGACTAGAATGATATAGGTTAGGAGCATATTATCAGGACCAGGATCTATAATACTATAGTAAGAAATCCATTAAATTCATTAGGCAATAAGGAATCCCAGAACGGTGTTCTAAGAGGTAAGTGACAACTACAGCTGACCTGAAGTCATCTGCAAGTGGTGAAAAACACTGACAAGCAGAAGTGGGAATAGCTATCTTTTGGGAGGCTAGGCAAGAAAGATGATGGACTGCAGAGGGAAGGAAAGGAAGGGATAGAGAAGGAAGAGTCAGTCTTCCCTGAAGTTTCACAAAACCAAAGAATCACTGCTGAGTAACTTTATGCTAACAGGAAGATCCCTATTTTTATTCAATAACACTTTCAAGGAAATTTCTTTCACAAAATGAAAGTGACTGATTAAGACATTCTGAACAACGAGTCAAGTAACTTCAAGATTCGCTTAACAAGTAAAAGTGAAAAGGAATATATAGGCTTTGATTTTCTGTTATTATTCTAAAAGCAGTATTCAACTTTCAGTGCCAATCGAAAATGTTCAAATGTCTAAAAATTCTCATAAAAATAATCTTCCAAATGGAATCAGTAACAAATTCTTTAAAACCAGGACTCTACATTAGTGGTAACTGTGTCTACTACTTAAATAATAACTTTAAAGAAAACATCCCACCCTGAAACTCATTTCTAACATTTCAATTCTTATTAAAAAAAAATAGAGAGCCAGGCGTGGTGGCCCACGCCTGTAATCCTAGCACTTTGGGAGGCTGAGGCAGGTGAATCACCTGAAGTAAGCAGTTCAAGACCAGCCTGACCAACATGGTGAAACCCTGTCTCTACTAAAAGTACAAAACATTTAGCAAGGCATGGTGGCATGTGCCTGTAGTCCCAGCTACTCGGGAGGCTGAGGCAGGAGAATAGCTTGAACCCGGGAGGTGGAGGTTGCATTGAGCCGAGATGGTGCCACTGCACTCCAGCCAGGGCAACATAATAAGACTCAGTCTCAAAAAAAAAAAAATTTTTTAATTTATAACTCTTTGGGAAAAATAATTAGACTTTGGGCACATGTTGTCAACATTCATTATCTGGGTACATTTAAATTTTATAATGAAAGCAAATGTTTGCAAAAAGCATAGTGTGCAAATTCCCAGTGGGAACTGCTTTCCAAGAGTTAGCTTCATACTACTCACATAACTGTCAAACTGATCTACTGAACACTTTTTTATGTGTCTGCAACATTTTTGGAGGGAGGAAATACTCCAATGAAAAAAAAATGACTAGATCTGTTTAAAATCAGTTCTGCAACTCAGTTGCTCTGTAACGTGGGCCAAGTTAAGTTCCTTCTTTCTTATTTTCTCCATTTGTTTTAGTGTCTGCCACCCATCTACCTACATCATATAGAAGTCAGAGTAATTAACACTTGTTTGATACACCGTATAAACGACTTGAAAGAAAAGTTTTACATACACCCAATTCGAATTTTCACTCTACCAACAAAAGGCAAAATATGTCTCTTCTCAACATCTCTGTCACTGACCAAAGTTATCATTTTTCATCAATTCGTTAACAAATATTTACTGAGCACTTATTACATGCGAAGGACTATTCTAAAAACTGGGGATATGAGAGTGAGCAAAACAAATTCATGGCCCTTACATGTAGAAAGAGAATACAACTAGTAAGAGAAAAACAAAATAAAAAATTGCGTTGCAAGTTGGATGGTTATATGAAGACGGATAAAGCAGGGAAGGCAAATACCAAATAGTGGGAACGGCAATTAGGTCTTCAGAAACGAATTCCCTGAGAAGGCAGCATCTGAGCAAAGACCTGGAAGGACAGTTAGGGCGCTTCGAGCGAAGGGAACAAAAGCAGGTGGAAAGGCCTTGAACTGAACTTATTGTAGAGTAGTGGAGGAACAGCAAGGAAGCTTGTGAAGCTGGAATGGGCAGGGGAAAGGTGGTAAATGAAATCAGGGCGGGAAAAAGTGAAAAGTCTTGTAGGCTGTTGCAGGGGCATTGACTTTTTATTCTGGGTGAGAGAGGAAGTCTTTGGGAGGTATTAAGCAGAGAAATGACATCAGTGACTTTTTAAAGAAGGTTTAAGAACACTAAAAATAATGTGTTTGAAGAAAGCTAAAGTAAGGCAAAAATATTTCTAAGAATCTAAAATGAAAAATGTGGAAAACAACGAATGGGCCGTATTCGACATCCCTAGCTGCTCAAAGGATGCTGACGACAAGAACCAGCTGTGACAGATGAACACATTCAAAGCCAAGCAAATTTCCGTAATGTTCACAGTCCTTGCCAGTGGGAAAAGCAGTGACTTTTCAACAAAATCACTCGGATGGTCGGATGCACCTCGAAATTCCTCCATTTGACAGACCACGTGTTAACTTCTAAGAAAGTAGGTGGGGCCCGGGGTGTCACCTCATCTTAAAACATGCGGAAACCAAGAAAAGAAAAGGCTCTCCCGTGAAGTCCACGGAGCTGCCCAGCTGAGCGCAGGCTTTCCAGATTCCCGGCTCCAGCACGAACTTCAGGGCGCCAACGTCCCACCCCGAGTCCTGACACCAGGGCTGCCTTCAATCGGCAAGCCCATCTCCCGCTGGTTACCAGCGGACTCCACCCCGGACGACAAATCACAGTCAGACCCAACGTGTCTCCCCACCCTTGGACTGCGGCTCCTTCCCACCGGCGGACCTGGGGGTGGGCCCAGACCCAGGCTGGGGGTGGGGGGTTGGGGAGAAGGCGGGTCCCAGCGGAAACTCCCGGCCGCGCCTTCCCGAGCCATGCGCTCGGGCCGGGACCCAGCCGCCTTCGCCGCGGAGAAGTGGGAGGCCGCGTTACCAGGGCAATGCCTGGAGGGCCGAGGGGTGCGATCAGGGAGGGGCTTCAAGGGGGCCAGGGGCGCGTGTCGGAGGGAGGGGGCGCCCGCAGGGAGGGGCTGACACAGGGCTCACTCCGATTTAGGGAGAGCCTGCCACTTCTCCATCAACAGATCTCCCGTCACTGCAGTTCCACGGCCTAGCTCGCGCCCACGGACCCACTCACAATTCCTTGATCAGCACCATCTTCCCGGAACCCCTTCACAGCTGCCGCTGCCACCGCCGCCGCCGCCGCCGCTACCGCCTCTCACAGCGCCTGCGCGGCCCCGCCTCCCTGCCCCCGTACCACCTCCGCGCCTGCGCACCTACATCCTTCCGCCGCGACCAGTCGCGTCAGCGCGCGAGGGGGCCTAGCTCCGCCCAGTTCCGTGCCCCACCCCGGGCACACGAGGCCTCCACTGCGGTTGCGCGGCCGGTTTAAGAGCGTTCGGCTTCTACTGCGGTTGCGCAAATTCGGCGCGCGCACTCCTGTCTGCTTACGAGGGCGCCTCCCTCCTGCTTTGGTCCCTTTGGGCGTCTGGGCAGCCTACGCTTTCCGGTGAGTTTTCCAGTTGGTTTTTTGGAAGCCGGTTTGCGGTCACCAGTTTTCAGCTCTCTCTCACTGATCTGTGGAAGGGCCCATTTCCTTGACCGACACCTGAAAGACTCTTGACAGGTTCTGGAGGTCGCCGACGCCGGCTTCTGTTCCCCTCCCCAGCCTTTGGCAGCTTAGGTTCCGCGGGAGGGTGTTCACCTGCTTCGCGGTCTCGTGGAGGTCCACCGCGGCGGAGAATCCTGAACCTCACCTGTGACTCGGCAGGATGAGCGGCCAACACTCCCGACGAAGGCCCTCTGGGGAAATGAGGCGCTTGGCCTCCAGACCCGGGAAAGGAGGCTGATGCTGGGAGTACGTTCTCACAGTTGCAGCGAATCCGCCTTGGGTCTCAAAGCCGCAGCCCAGCGGTGGTCGCTGGCTTGCTCTGTGCCAGACGCGGTTCTAGGCATTGGGGACGCACTTAGAAGCAGATACGGTCCCTGTTTTCAAGAAGTTCACAGCCTAGAGGAGATAACTCAGTTGGAAAGAATGCCGGGAGAATTTGGGGTGGTGGGGAAGTTCTATGCTTTGAATACAGTGGAGTACTGGGGGAGGCAGAGGACTCCGGCCAGGGCTGCCTTAGGAGTCGTTCTTTGAGCCTGGCCTGTTAGAATGTGAGAGGGGCATGCTAGTTAGAGGGAAATCGGGCCCGAGGATGGGATAAACTTAGGGTATTGAAGGATCAGTCAGACGCCAGATGTGGCCAGAACATTCTAAGTGAGGGGGAAAAATCAGCTGGGACCAACTAGATCACTAGACCATTGTAAGGAATTTGTATTCTAAGAACCATGAGTACCTGTTGAAAGGCTATTAAGATCAAAATATCATGAAAACATTTCTGTATAAACATCAGGTGTATCTGATAATGGAATACATGTGTGGAGTTAGGGCTGCCTCAAAAAAAGTAATGGAAATGAAGTGACTAATGATTCAGTGACTCCCAGGAACTGCCTTAGGAGAAAGTTTCTGGAATCTCAAAACTCCCAGAAACTTTCTTCTTAAGCCAGTCCCTGGGAGTCACCGAGTTTTTGTTATGTGTGAATTGTGCTAGGTATTGTGAGGGCGGGGATTTAAGGAAATGCATGCTCTTTCTTGCAAGAGTTGAGAAGCTAGGGACCTGCTTTGTTGATTGGATATTGGATTTTATGCCAAGTACTGTGCTAAGTAATGGAGATACTTTATCTCATTTCACCCTTAGAACAACATTATGAAACATATTTTCGCATGCTTTACAAGGGAGAATAAAATGAAATTGAGGGAGCCGTGTTAAGTGACTTGTACTAGCTTGTTTGCAGAACCAGGTTTTCAAATCCAGATTTTAAAATCCATTCATTACACTAATATCCTAGAAGAAAGTTAATTTGGGGTGTGCAGACCATCTTTATGACAAATAATTTTTCTCAATTATGGAAAGAAGACTAAACCTGGAAGATATTTAGAGAAATTAAGGGGTTGAATACTGTAAATCTGTGTGCTTAGAGTTAGGCGGTGTTCTTTAACGTCTGAGGAGACAGCATTAATTGCCAATTTTGGCCGGGCGTGGTGGCTCACACCTGTAATCCCACCACTTTGGGAGGCTGAGGCAAGCGGATCACCTGAGGTCAGGAGTTCGAGACCAACCTGACCAACATGGTGAAACCTCGTCTCTACTAAAAATACAAAAACTAGCTGGGCGTAGTGGCACGTGCCTGTAATCCCAGCTACTCGGGAGGCTGAGGCAGGAGAATCGCTTGAACCTGGGAGGCGGAGGTTGCAGTAAGCTGAGATCATGCCACTGCACTTCAGCCTAGGCATCAAGAGCCATACTCCATCTCAAAAAAAAAAAAAAAAAGCCAAATTTATGTGGTAAGGAGTCATTTTATGTTCCAATCTCTCCCCACATGTTATGCTTGTTGAAAATATAACTTTTTAAACATTTTAGATAAATTATGGTTGATATGCTTTATCACTAAGAAAGATGAGGACGTTGCCGGGCATGGTGGCTCACGCCTGTAATCCCAGCACTTTGGGAGGCCGAGGCGGGTGGATCACGAGGTCAAGAGATCAAGACCATCCTGGTCAACACGGTGAAACCCCGTCTCTACTAAAAATACAAAAAATTAGCTGGGCATCGTGGTGCGTGCCTGTAATCCCAGCTACTCAGGAGGCTGAGGCAGGAGAATTGCCTGAACCCAGGAGGCGGAGGTTGCGGTGAGCCGAGATCGTGCCATTGCACTCCAGCCTGGGTAACAAGAGCAAAACTCCGTCCCAAAGAAAAAGAAAAATGAGGACGTTTTACATCATTTCTCTAATTTTTGAAGCCTCCTGCAAGTGTTCACTAGTTCTTTTGTCTGCATAACAGAATTCCTGCTCATAAATAGTAGCCAGATGTTTGTGAAATAAATGAGGCAGTATGCTGGATGGAGCATGCCTCCAAACCAAGTATACAGTATAGGTAGTGCCTCCCTTTTATTGTTAAAAAAAATTATTTGATGATACTCTTCCAGTATAGTAAGTCAGACTTTATTCAGCATCTTCGAGATAAGTATAGGGACCACTGTAATGGGATTTTGTAGTTGGGGAAAGATTGTGCTCAACTCTCAACACAGCATGGGCAAGTGAGAATTTATAGCCAAAGACCTATAAGGGGGTAGGGCAATCAGAGGGTGGAAAATTATTAAGAGGATACATCAGGGATGAGGGAGATTCTGGAAGCAACATAATTCTTGCTGAAGATGTGATCAGACTGGTGGAGAATGAAGAGCAAGGATTGGAGAGGCTCTTGTTAAAACTAGATTTTACAACTTGCACAGATAAGCCTAGGCTTGACTGAAGTTTGGTCAGGCAGTGTATCTGTCACAATCAAAAGATTCATATTAAAAGAATCAATTGAGAAACAAGGATAGATTGAGGAAGTAACCAGTTTAGATGTATTTGATGACGGAAAGATTAGCTAGGTCACTGGAAAACATGAAATCTGTATATCAAAATAATCCTACATTACATCTACTTAAAGGATAAAAATGGCAG
Source organism: Cebus imitator (assembly GCF_001604975.1). Classification (NCBI taxonomy): domain Eukaryota; kingdom Metazoa; phylum Chordata; class Mammalia; order Primates; family Cebidae; genus Cebus; species Cebus imitator. Next base: position 382,973 of record NW_016107552.1, on the reverse strand, counting down.
AATGAAAGAATTATGAGTGGGACTAGAAAATAGGAAAGACACGAACCAACACCTCAAATGAGAAAGAAGGATATATAAAGAAAAAGACAAATACATGTGAAAAAAATAGACTAATGGATTAACATCTCTGTTGTGTGACATTATCTGTGACAGCTGAAGATGTTGAACCCTGTGATGCATTTTTGCAAATGTGTATAAAGTAGAATATAACTTTAGCCAGTAATTGTCCATAGATTCAAAAAGGAGCCAACCTTTTTTTTTTTGTAGTGTGATGTTCCTTGTTCTAACTCTCAAAGGTAACCTTTACACAGAAGATGCTCAGTTAAACTAATTCTACCAGTGTCATATGTCTACCAATCTCATTACTTTCCTTCTATAGTAAAGAGCTCATTACAGTAAGAATGACGGTAAATTTTACCAAGGCAAAGATTTCTGAACACGGGCCGTGTGTATGAAACGCTTATGCACTAGTTGATAGCTCAACTCTGGTCGAAGAAATTTGAATGGTCACTTAAACATTATCATTTAATTTAGCCCCTAAAGTAGCTGCTCTCAACCTGTAATCTGAAGAAAGGCCTGTAGATGGGACTCCCAGGGAATTTGAACTAAAATTATATACATAATTTCATGTCTGTGTACAATTATCTTTTTTTTTTTTTTTTTTTTTGAGACGGAGTTCTCTCTTACTGTCCAGCAGGAGTGCAGTGGTGCCATCTCGGCTTACTGCAGGCTCACCGCAACCTCCGCCTCCCAGGTTCAATTAATTCTCCTGCTTCAGCCTCCTGAGTAGCTGAGATTACAGGCACCTGCCACCACACCCAGTTAATATTATTTTGTATAGTAGAGACAGGATTTTACTGTGTTGGTCAGGCTGGTCTCCAATGCCTGACCTCAGGTGATACACCCCCCTCAATCTCCCAAAGCGTTGGGATTACAGGCACAAGCCACCTCCCCCAGCCCATGTGTACCTTTATCTAGGGGAGAGGTTTGTAGCTTTCATTTGCCTTGCTTTCTCTGCATTTTGCCATTCCATTTCTTTTTATCTTCTGCCCATTCCAGAATGATCTTGATTGAGGATATTTGTATGAAAACTAGAAATATTCCCAAGAATGCTTTAATTTTGTTAAATATCAGGGCATAGGTCATAATATTGTATCACTCTGGGATAGACAGGGTTAGGCGTTGTAGTAGAAAGACCTTCTTAGCCCGAATCCTGGCTCTCCCACTTACTGTTCTGAACCTTGAGAAAATGACTTAATCTCTTAGAGATTCAGTTTACACTGAAACTCAATTTTACACATCTGGAAAAAAGAGGACTATTAATATCTGCAACAGATTTAAGAACTAAAAAATATGAAGTATATGAAGCACCTATATTATGTACTTTACTAGATACATAAGTGTGCAGTGAATGGGAGTCATTTAAAAGCTTCCAAAAAGCAGAAACAGTAATTTAAGGTATCCCTGGAGTAACCACTATGTTTAATCATTATTTGTTACTCTGATATATGCATAAGAATGTATAGGTGCATCCGTGCATTTATACATATTGGCCATAATTACCTTTTCTCTTGTGTATAATGCAGATTCTTGTTCTTCTGTGCCATCACCAACATTTAATACTGTGAGAATTTTTATTTTTTGTCACTTTATGGGTTTTAAAACTGTGTTCACTTTGCACTCCTTGCAGGATAAGGATGTTTTTGTTTTTTTGGTCATAGTCTTATTCTTCCTTTTTCCTATTAGTCATGTGTTTTTCTTTTTGATTTGCAGGATATATTAGGTTGGTGCAAAAGTAATTTCACTTTTTGCATCATTGAAATTTGTCATTTGATACTGGAATACCTTCTTAAATATGGTTATGTTATACATCATTTTAATGCACGTTTCTCACTTTTTTTTTTTTGCTAATGACTTATTACTTGCTGTTTATATTTATTTTAGACTATGGAAATGATATTAGACAAAAAGCAACTTGAAGCGATTTTCTTATTTGAGTTCAAAATAGGTCATAAAGCAGCAGAGGCAACTCGAAACAGCAGCGCATTTGGCCCAGAAACTACTAATGAGCATACAGGGCAGTGGTGATTCAAGAAGTTTTGCAAAGGAGACAAGAGCCTTGAATATGAGGAACACAGTGGCGAGCCTTTGGAAATTGACAATGCAGTCGTTGAGGCTGTGATCCTCTTAGAACTACACAGGAAGTTGCCTAAGAAATCAGTCAACCATTCTGTGTTTGGCATTTGAAGAAAATTGGAAAGGTGAGAAACAGCAACAAACCATTTCTCAATCAGATTGTGACATGCAACAAAAAGTGGATTTTATATGACAGCCAGTGATGACCAGCTCAGTGGTTGGACTGAGAAATTCCAAAGCATTTCCCAAAGCCAAACTTGCACCCCAGAGAAAGGTTATGATCACTCATGGTGGTATGCTGCTGGTCTGATCCACTACAGCTTTCTGAATCCGGGTGAAACCATTACATAAGAGAAGTACCCTCAGCAAATCTGTGAGGTTTGCCAAAAAATGCAACACCTGCAGCTGGCAGTTGGTCCACAGAAAGGGCCCAATTCTTTGAGAGACATCACCCAGGCTGGAGTGCAGTGGCTCAGTTTCAGCTCTCTGCAACCTCCACCTCCCAGGTTCAAGCAATTCTCCTACCTCACCCTCCCAAGTAGATCGGATTACAAGCACCTGCCACCACCCGAGGCTAATTTTTGTATTTTTAATAGAGACAGGGTTTCACCATCTTGGCCAGGCTGGTCTCAAACTCCTGACTTCAAGTGATTCACCCACCTGAGCTTCCCAAAGTGTTTGGATTACAGGCGTGAGCCACCGCACCTGGCAGGTCCCAATTCTCCATGACAGTGCCCAGCTGCAGGTTGTACAACCGGTGCTTCAGGAGTCGAAGGAATTGGTCTATGAGATTTTGCCTCTACCAGATTCGCCTGACTTCTTGCCAACCAGCTACCACTTCTTCAAGCATCTTGATGGTTTTTTGTAGGTGAAACGCTTCCACACCAGCAGGGTGCAGAAAATGCTTTCCAAGAGTTCGTTGAATCCTGAAGCACAGATTTTTATGCTACAGGAATAAACAAATTTCTCGGCAAAAATGTGTTGATTGTAATGGTTCCTATTTTGATTAATAAAGATGTGTTTGTGCCTAGTTATAATGATTTAAAATTAATGGTCTGAGAACGCAATTACTTTTATACCGCCACCAACAGACACACCCCCACACATTCCGGATTTGAATTCTGTGTTGATTACGTGCACTTGGAGTATTTCCTTTACATCTATGGATTGTTGTGTCGCTTTTATTTTTTTTAATAAATGGGTTTCTGAACTTCTGCTGTATTGACATTTTGGGTCCGATTCTTTGTGTAGAGGCTGTTCTATGCCTTATAGAATGTTTAGCATCATCTCTGGCCACTGTTGGCTAGGTACCAGTAGTACCCGTCCAGTCATGGCAATCAGGAATGTTTTCAGATATTGCCCAGTTTCCCCTGGTTGGGGGACGGTGTACAATTGCCCTTAGTTGAGAACCACTCATCATAGTGACTTTGTTGTGCAATTATCCTACATTTATTTTACTGTATGCCAGACAAGCCTTAAGTGTTTCGTATGAACTAATCCTAACTCATTTACTCATCACATGATGTAGATATTACTGTCCCTATTTTAAAGAGGAGAAATCTTATGTCCTCTAATATGCAGAAGCTGCTAACTTTACCAGGCTATAACTGATGTATAAAATGCACCTATATGTAGAGTCCAGTTGTAGAGTTTTCTCAAAGGTATACTCACTCTTCTCTAGAGTTTCATATTTATCACATAGTACTTTTTCTTGTAGCATAATGGTTCTGAGATTTATGAATGTGTATCATTCAGTCCTTTTCATTGCTCAGTGGCATTCCTTTGTGTGGACATAACCAGAAATTGATTATCCATTTACCTATTGATGAATTTTTTTTCTTCTATATAGTTTTTGATCATGATAAATTTGCTATGACTAGATGTACATAAGTCTTTGTGGATATGTTTTCATTTCTCTTGGATTATGATGTAAGTATGTTTAACTCTGGGACAAATGGCCAAACAATGTACAAAGTGGTGGTGCCATTTTACATTCCCAGCAACAGTATAAGAATCCAGTTACTCCACATCCTCCTCAACTTGTTTTAGCCACTCTAGCAGAAATGTGGTATCGCATTGTAGTAAACTTGCAGTTCTCTGAAAACTGATGATGTTGAGTGCTTTTTCATGTGCTTATTGGTCATTTGTTCATCTTTCATCAAGTGACTGTTCAACTCTTGCCCGTTTTCAAATTGTTCTTTTTCTATTTTTGAGTTGGAAGAGTTACTAGAATATTCTACACATAAGTTTACAAGTACTTTCTCCCAGTCAGCTACTTGCTTTTTCATTTTAGTGATATATTTCAAACAGCAGAAAGTTTAAGTTCTGATGAAGTCTAGTTTTTCATTTATGGTTCATGTTTTTTGTGTTCTCCCTGAGAAACCTTTGCCTAACTCAGAGGCACAAAGATTTTTATTTTACTATGTTTTCTTCCAGAAGGTTTAAAGTTTTGGCTCTCACATTTAGGTCTGAGTCACTTCAGATAAGTTTTGGTGTATATGTGAGATAAAAATTTCGATTTTTTTTTTTTTTTGCATATGTATATCCAGTTGTAGCCCTGGTTATTAAAAAGACATTTCCTTTACTCATTTGTTGAAAATCAGTTGACTATGTATGCGGGTCTGTTTCAGGAAGGTGTTCTATTCCATTCATCAATATGTTTAATACCACACTGCTTTGATTACCATAGCTATATAGTAAGTCTTGAAATCAAGTGGTTTATTTCCTCTAGTTTCTACATTTTTTCTTTTTTTTTTTCCTAGTTTATAAAAATGTTATGTTTTTCTTTTTTTTAATCGCATTTTAGGTTTTTTACATTTTCAAAATCGTTTTGGTTCTCCTAAGATTTCATTTCATTAATTTGTTTAAAAAAGAAGCCTGGTGGAATTTTTATGGGACTTTCAGTCAATCTATAGAACAATTAGGAAGAACGGACGTCTTAACAATATTGAATCTTTGTAAATGATGTATCTCTTCATTTATTTACATCTTCAGTGTTTCTTGGCTCTCAGCAGCATTTTGTAGCTTACAGGTTTTGCAAATATTTTGCTTCATTCTTAAGTATTTTGTGTGTGTGTGTGTTTTAAAACCATTGTATTTTTAATTTTTCAAGTATTGATAATATATAAAGATAGACTTGATTCTTCTCCTTGCTGGACTCATTAGTTATAGGAGTGTTTTTGTGTATTTTATAATATTTTCTATGTAACAGTCTCTGAATAAAGACAGTTTCATGTTTTTTTCCAATCTTTATAATTTTAATTTTTTTCCTTTGGCAATGGTTAAGAACTCTAATACTGTTATAAGTGGTGAAATCAGTTGATTGATCTTTTTCCCTCCAGCCCATGTGTAGAAAGTTTATCAATTGTATAGATCTTTTTACAACATTCTTTTTCTGTTTCCCATTTAATTTTTACCTTTTATTCTGCCTAGTTATAGTTTAATTTTTTCTATTCTTAGCTTTAAGATGGAAGCCCCTAGCATTGCTTTTAGACTTTCTTTTCAAATGTAAGCATTTAAAGCTGTATCTCTAAGTTCTGGTTTAGCTGCATTCGTATTTTAATATTTTCATTGTCATTCAAAGTATTTTCTAATTTTCTTATTTCTTTTAACTTTGGACTATTTAGAAGTATATTAATTACCAAGTATTTCAGTACTCTCCACATTTTTGTTTTAATTTTCAATTTAATTTGGTTACAGTCCAAGAATATACCCTATATGAGTTTAATCATTTCAAATTTATTGAAACTTACAGCCTAGATTTTTGTTTTTACTTTGAGTATTTTGAAGTTTTGTTAGTAGATGCCTACACCTTTAAACTTTTATGTCTTCTTGATGAGTTATCCTCATTATAATTGTGACATGCCTTTCTTTATCCTTGATAATATTTTTTGTTCTGAAGCCTATTTAACCTGATAGTAATGTAGACTTTCAGCTTTGTTACGATTTGTGTTTGCATAGTTGGTATCTTGTTATTCCTTTTAACCTTTTTGTCATTGTAGTAATTTGTACACAGCATATAGTTGGGTCTTGCTTTTTTTTTTTTTTTTGAGGCAGAGTCTCATGCTGTTCCCCAGGCTGGAGTGCAATGGTGGGATCTCGGCTCACTGCAACCTCTGCTTCCCAGGTTCAAGCGATTCTCCTGCCTCAGCCTCCCAAGTAACTGGGATTACAGGAGTCCACCCCAACACCCAGCTAATTTTTTGTAATTTTAGAGACGGGGGTTTCACTATTTTGTCCAGGCTGGTCTCAAACTCCTGAGCTTGTGGTCCACCTGCCTTGGCCTCCCAAAGTGCTGGGATTACAGGCGTGAGCCACCACACCTGCCCTGTGTCTTGCTTTTTAATCCGGTGTGATCCTCTCTACCTTTTAAGTGGAATGTTAGGTCATTTATATTTAATACAGTTATAAAATGGATGAGTTAAAAACCAGTTTTTTTTTTTTTTATGTTTAGAATTTATAAGATATATCTGTAACTTAGTCTGCCATTAACCCTTTTCTTAGAAAATAAAAAGTACGGCCAGGTATGGTGGCTCATGCCTGTAATCCAGCACTTTGAGAGGCAGAGGCAGGCAGACCACAAGGTCAGGAGTTTGAGACTAGCCTGGCCAATATGGTGAAACCCTATCTCTACTAAAAATACAAAAATTAACCAGGTGTGTTGGTGGGTGCCTATAGTCCCAGCTACTCTGGAGGCTGAGGCAGGAGAATTGCTTGAACCCAGGAGGCAGGAGGTTCCAGTGAGCCCATATCGCACCACTGCACCGCAGGCTGGGCAATAGTGCAAAACTCCATCTTGGGGAAAAAAAAGGTGCAACTCTCTGCCAGCACCCATTTAATTTTAATAAACATGCTCTTTGAGGCTGAAGCAAATTTGACTGATTTCCAATGTGAAAATAAAATATAAAAACTGTTCTTGGAGTTATTTCTAAATAGAACTAATATCAGAATTGTCTGAATTATCAGTCTTTCAGAAAAATTGGATTCATCAAATTTTCAGCCAATTTTCAATTGTTCAAGAACAATGTTAACATCGTTCATAAGATTGCTACGTATTCTAGGATTTGACATTTTCCGTGATTGAGAATTACTATATTTTGTAAATGGAAATACCACTGCTAAAAACAGAATGCTATAAATAGAATGATGTCTTTTGTCTCTAGAATGAATATACAAGACCAATGCAACACTAATTATAAAGGTGAGATATTTCGTGGCAAAGGCATCTCAGGGTAAACTCTGTAGCTGCAAGTACTGCCAGCAAGTATTCTCGGGGCAAATGGAAAAAGGGTTACATGGAATTAAATGGTTTCACATAAAATGTAAGAAACGAGAGTGTACTTTCATCTTTCCTCTTGTCTTTACAATCACAATACATCAGTATTTGTCTTCCGGGTGTGGTGGCTCATGCCTGTAATCCCAGCACTTTGGGAGGCTGAGGTGGGTGGATCACTTGAGGTCCGGAGTTCGAGACCACCCTGGCTAACAAGGTGAAACCCTGTCTCTACTAAAAATACAAAAATTAGTCAGACATAGTGGTACATGCCTATAATCTCAGCTACTGGGGAGGCTGACGCAGAAGAATTGCTTTAACCCAGGAGGCAGAGTTTGCAGTGAGCCAGGATCCCACTATTGTACTCCAGCCTGGGAGAAGAAGCGAGACTCCATCTCAAAAAAAAAAAAGACATTTATCAAACAGGCACAATTTCTCATGCCTATAATCCCAGCAATTTGTGAGGCTCAGGTGGGAGGATCACTTGAGCTCAGGAGTTTGAGACCAGCCTGGGCAATGTAGCAAGACCCTGTCTCTCTCAAAAAAAAAATTTTTTTTTTGAGACGGATTTTCGCTCTTGTTACCCAGGCTGGAGTGCAATGGCGCCATCTCGGCTCACCGCAACCTCCACCTCCAGGGTTCAGGCAATTCTCCTGCCCCAGCCTCCTGAGTCGCTGGGATTTCAGGCACGCGCCACCATGCCCAGCTAATTTTTTGTATTTTTTTTAGTAGACACGGGGTTTCACCATGTTGACCAGGATGGTCTCGATCTCTTGACCTCGTGATCCACCCGCCTCGGCCTCCCACAGTGCTGGGATTACAGGCTTGAGCCACCGCGCCAGGCCAAAATTTTTTTTAATGAGTTAAAACTGAGAAGGTAATTTTTTCTATTATCTTGCCAACATGTGTTCCGTATTTAATTTCTGCTGGGTATTCTAAGTGCTTTGCATGATTTAATACATTTAATTTTGTGAGCAAACACATGTAGATACTACTACATATTTTAAGCAAAGTGAGACACAAGTAATTAACCTACATTTAGTAAACTAACCAGAATATGAACCCAGCCAGTCTGGTACCAAAGCCTGAGTTTTTAACCACTTTGTTATACTGCCTTCCTAAATTGGCTATGACCTCCAGTATTCTTTTTTTTTTTTTTTTTTTTTAAAGAGACAGAGTCTCCCCACTTCACCTAGGCTAGAGGGCAGTGGTGTGATGGTAGCTCATTGCAGCCTCAAATTCTGGGGCTCAAGGGTTCCTCCCACTTCATCCTCCTGAGTATCCTCCTGAGTAGCAGGGTCTACAGGCATATACCACCACACCTGGCTAATTTTAAAACATGTGTATGTGGAGTCTTACTGTGTTGCCCAGGTTGGTCTCAAACTCCTGACCTCAAATGATCCTCCTTGGCCTTCCAGAGGGATTATAGATGTAAGCCCCTATGCTGGACTGAACTGGCATACTTGACCTTGACTTTAAGATGCTTTCAAAATATGTTTCCTACAGGTTTTTGCTAGCTGCCCTTTATTAGATTAAGACTGTTTTCTTCCTAGTTTGAATTTTGTCGTCGTTTAGTATTGAATTTTGTGAGGTCCTTTTACTGTGTTGAAGTAATTTTGTTCCCCTTTGTTCTGTTAGTGTGATCTGTTCTATGACTGGATTTTCTGATGTTGAGCCATCCTTGCATTTTCAGAATAAACCTTAGCCAATTGTCATTTATATTATTTTTTACTTTCCATTTGTCAGCTGTGATGTTAAGATAGGTTCACCCAGTAGTTCAGGAAATTATGAAGATGAGAGAGATTTATGAATAGTACTGATTTTAATTTCAAATAATAAATGAATGGCTTATTAGCTGGCTTAAAATGAAGATGGGCTGTGTAAGATACATCATTTTTACTTGAGAGGTCTTCTTACAGCATCTAATTATTTTTAAATTGATAACACAATCACATTTCATAATTCAATTGTACAAAAGAGTGTATACAGTGATACCCCTCTTCCATTCCTGTCTTGACACCTCCAGAAAACAAAGTTACCAGTTTTTTTGTTCTGGAGATTTTGCATATTAAACAAATATATTTAATTTGCTCCTCTTTTAGGGAAAAAAAAACCAAAAACGTAAATTGCAGTATGCATGCCATTCTGCATCCTACAGTTTTTCTTGATCTTGAGGAATGCATGAGACAAGGTTCAGTCACAGAAGTGAAGCCACTACGTGTGTTATGACAAAAATGGCATTTATAAATGAATTGGCCTTTACTCAATTGTAGGAGTTGCTGAAGAAATGAAGGTCCAGAAGGGAGTGATGGAGAATGAGAGGAGTCACTAACCAGGCTTTCTGAAAGATTGCTGTGGTGGACAAGTCAGAGCTTGTTACAGAAACCTGGAAAACAGGCACATCCAGCTGCTGAGGTGAGATTGCAGAAAGGATTCTAAGGTAAACTCTTGCCTCTGTGTAGTTGACTGGATTTGATAGCCTGGGACTGCTGATAGTCCAATGGGGTATCAGCAGGAAGATACCACAAGAGCAGGATGTGAAATGGAGGAGAGTGGGGACAACCTAAAGCCTTCCACATACCTTTGTGAGTGTTCGTCATTATATGAATCCTGAAATCTTCGTTGAGTCATGGCTACTACTTTGGTTCTACCTGCTAACATCTTGTGCAAATTCCTCTTGGCCAAATCTTATTCAGAGCCATACAAGAAAAGGGATTCTGGAAAACAGTTCCAAGCTTAACCTTATTAACCCAGCACAGTTCAGCACCAAGAATACTCCACAGTGATGTGTAAAGGCAGCTTTATCCCCATGCCCTTTTTTTATTGTGGTAAAATATACGTAACATAAAACTTAACCATCTTAGTCATTTTTAAATGTACAATCAGTGGTTTTAAATACATTCATCATATTGTGCAACTATTACCATCCATCTCCAGAATTCTTTTCGTCTTGTAAAAACAAATTATGTGCCCATTAACAATAATTCCTCGTTATAAGTGGGATTGTGCAGCATTTTTCTTTTTGTGACTCGAGTATTTCACTTGTCCTCAAGGGTCATCAATTTTGTAGTGTTTTGCAGAATATCTTTTTTTTTTTTTTTTTTTTT
>NW_016107552.1:348592-372299 GCF_001604975.1 Cebus imitator | reverse complement strand
TTTTTGTATTTTTAGTAGAGACGGGGTTTCACCATGTTGACCAGGATGGTCTTGATCTCTTGACCTCGTAATCCACCCGCCTCGGCCTCCCAAAGTGCTGGGATTACAGGCGTGAGCCACCGCGCCCAGCCTGCAAAATATCTTTCTTAGGTTGAGTACGATTCCGTTGTATGAATATACCACATTTTGCTTATCCACTCACGTGTGGATGGACACTTAGCCTGCTTCCACAAATTGCCTATTAATAATGCTACTATAAACATGGGTCAACAAATCTCTCTCTCAGACCCTGATTTCAATTTTGGGGTCTATATCTGGAAGGAGAATTGCTGAATCATAAGGTAATTCTGTTTCTAAATTTGAGGAATTGCCATATTGTTTTCCCCAGTGGCTGTTAACAATTTTACATTCCCATCAGCATGGTGGTGGGGGTATGGATTACTCCACATCCTTGCCAACACTTATTATTTTTTTTTTTTGATAGTAGCCATCCTAATGGTTGTGAGGTAGCATCTCCCATAGTTTTAATTTGCATTTCTGAAATGATTAGTGAGGTTGAGCATCTTTTCATGTGCTTTTTGGCTATTTGCATATCTTTGAAGAAATGTGCATTCAAGATCTTTGCCTATTTTTAGTCAAGTTTTTTGTTTTAATTGTTGAGTTCTTTATTCTGGATGTTGTTCTCTTATCAGATATGTTATTTGTAAATATTTTCTCCCATTTTATTGTATTTTTACTCTGTTGTGATTTTTAAAGTTTATGAAATCCAGTGTGTTTCTTTTTGTTTTGTTGCTGGTGCCTTTGGTGTCATATCCAAGAAATTATTGCCAAGTCCAGTGTGATCATACATGTAGGCATTTATCCATTTCAGGTTTTGTTTGTTTGGTGACATTTCTAATCATTTCTTAATTTATTGGCTGGAATATTTCTACAAAGAGAAGCTGGTCATTTACTTGTGCAATTTATGTAAGAAAGGCAGAATAAACCCTTGATTTTTGCCTCGTTACTTATCAGTTTTCAAAATGAAAATGTTTCCTGTTTCTACTCGAAAGGTGATCAATTACTATTTCTTAATGTGGACTTAAACAAATTTGAAGTACTGATGTCTATTTCACTTATTGCTCAGAATGTTCCATCTTTGGCCAGTTGAATCCCTTCATTGTCTCTTGAATCCTATTGATGTGTTCCCAGTAAGTAGTCTTTGACAGCTTCATTGGCATAACAAGATTTAGCACAAGAGCTTATCTCATATATTTTCTGCTGTTCCAGACTGGAATCAGCCATTTTACTAAAAACTTGGGTTTCTTTTACTGGCAAATGGTACTTCAAGAGTAGTCTTATGTAAGGGATGTTATAGCTTCTAGGTTTGTTACAGTTCTCATCCACAAAATTCTAGGAATGTCCAGCTGCATTATTTTCCATAATTTAAAGGAGCAGAACTTTTGTTGCCAAATTATTTATTGCTTTAGAGATATACTAACTTAAAATCATAGAATTTTAAAGCTGTAAAGGGTATAGAAAATATCTGCCTCAGGTTTCCCTAACTTGGAAGAGCAGTGCCACTTAGAATAGCCTGAGGAATCTTAGCAAGCTGGAGTGAAGGCAGGGAGATCAGTTATAGTGTTTTACATGCATGCATTTATGATTTCATTCTTTCATCCAGGCAGCATTTTTTAGGCCATTTTAGTAGCTAGGGTGAAAAAATTTTGTACACTTAAATATGTAGATAATTCGTAAGTATATAGAATACATAAATATGCCAGGAGCACTTGATGTATTATTATGTGAATACAGTTGACCCTTGAGCAACGTGGATTTGAACTGTGCAGATCCACTTATACATAGATTTTTTTCAATAAATATATTGGAAAATTTTTGGAGATTCACAGTGATTTTTAAAAACTTGCAGACAAACTGTATAGCCTAGAAATATTGAAAAAAATTAAAAAGTTTATGTTAAAAATGCATAAAATGTGGATATTAGTCCATTGTATCATTACTGCCATAAGATATACCTAAATCTATCATAAAAAGCTAACATTTATTAAAACCTATACACACAAACATAGATCATACATGATGCAATTTGCAGTTGAGAGAAACGTAAACAAAGAGACAGTATTAAATCATAACTGCCTAAAATTAGCTTGTAGTACACACTGTGCTACTGTTACAATTTTGTAGCTACCTTTTATCACTATTGGGGTGAGCTCAAGTGTTGTGAGTATCTGTTTAAAAATGTAATGCATGTCATCTCTGTGTGAGCAGTGTGTCTTCCAGTAAATTGCATATCGGTAAAAAGTTCTCTCGTGGTTCTGAAGTGTTGTTTTTTTTTTTTAATCGTGTTCACTGTGATGCTGTAAACAAGGAGTAACAAAATGGAACCCATGCAGAGTACCACTAGTGGTCTGGAAGGGCTCCCAAGAAGCAGGAAAAAGTCATGACATTATGAGAAGGTGAATTGCCTGATGTGTACCATAGATTGAGATCTGCAACTGTAGTTGCCCGTTTCAGACATGCACTTCATTTTGTGAACAGGTGACATAGACATGGTATCAATAAATACATTATTAATATTTTCTGTACCTAACTTTATTGTAAAAATACAGTATGTAATACATGTGTAAAATACATGTAAATTATCAGTAAGGGTTCTGGTCAGCAGTAGGCTGTTAATAGTTAAGTTTGCAGAGAGTCAAAAGTAATATTAACAAATGGATTTTCAACCGCACAGGGGCTGGCACCCCTATTCCAAGAGTCAGCTACAAAATTTATATATCATCTAAATATGTGACAACATATTTTGTTATAAATAGGCATTATGTATATATAGGCTAAGCATACAAATTTTAAAGCATATAAAATAGCCTTTTTAAAGATAAAGTACGTTATGACTTTATACTGATTTATAACTCAAATCTAACACCACATAATGTTTATTCAACCTCTTTTATATCTTCACCTTCTTTTCTCCAGCATGGAGAGTCCCCTAGTCCCTTCTAAAGAACCACAATCTTGGATTTCTCCATTCCCCATCCCCCTTACAGTTCTCTTCCACAAAATTCTATAAATATTCAGCTTCATTATTTTCCATAATTTAAAGGACCAGAATTTTTGTTGCTAAATTTTTTCTTGGTGTGCTATGAGACATTCTGACTTAAAATCATAGAATTTTTAAAGCTGTAAAGGGTGTAGGAAATATCCACTTCGGATTTTCCCCAACTTGGAAGAGCAGTGCCACTTAGAATAGCCTGAGGAATCTTAGCAAGCTAGAGTGAAGGTAGGGAGATCAGCTGTAGTGCTTTACATCCATGCATTTATGTTTTCATTTTTTCGTTCAGGGAATATTTATTGAGACCCTCATGTATTCTAGGCGTCGATGACACTTCCATCCACAAAGGATGCAGATCACTCAGTATTTGTTGAAGGAAATTTTTATTTATTTTTGAAATGGATGTTGAATTTTCTACATGTCATGTTTCATGGTAGAATGTGGCTTAAGACAACCAGAAGTATTCTGAGATTCAGGTAGCACTTTACAAAGAGGGACAAGTGATGATTTGAGAACAGAAGCTTGAGACAGTTTTTTAGCTTTATTTTTCCTGGAGGACCATGCTGGGATGAATAACCTCCATAACCCTGTATTTGTATGGTTGATGCTGGTTCTGTGGCTAGATCTAGGTGAGGCTCGACTGGACTCAAAGACCATGTCATTTTTGTTGTATGTACACATCTTGTAAAGACTGGTGATCATCCCCATCAGTGCATCTGTACCAGCTCCCCCCTCTGGACTATGTCTGCTAATACCCACATGTTACACAGTACTGGGGAAAAGATTGGCTTTGGAGCCAGGAAAGCTGGCTGCATCATTTATAGTATTTAAGACCTGTCTTTGATATAGTAATATATACTTTAAAGGGTTATATGAGATTAAATTATTTAAGGCATATTCCCAGCACTTTGGGAGGCCAAGGCGGGCAGATCACTTGAGGCCAGGAGTTTGAGACCAGCCTAGTCAACATGGTGAAACCGCCCCATCTCTACTAAAAATACAAAAAAAAAAAAAAAAAAATGCAAAAAAATTAGCCAGGCATGATACACGCCTGTAGTCCCAGCTACTCAGGAACCAGAGGCATGAGAAATTGCTTGAACCTGGAAGGTAGAGGTTACAATGAGCTGAGTTCGCACCACTGCACTCCAGGCTGGGTGACAGTGTGAGACTTTGCCTCTGGAAAAAAAAAAAGCATATAACATAGGCACTATACAAAAGCTAGTTTTCTTCTTATTGTCTTATGTGTTCCATATCTCTTTTTTTCCCTTCGAGTCAGGGTCACGGCAACCTCACAAGTTCAAGTGATTCTCCTGCCTCAGCCTCCCAAGTAGATGAGACTATAGGCATGCACCACTACACATGGCTAATTTTTGTATTTTTAGTAGAGATGGGGTTTCACCATGTTGGCCAGGCCAGTCTTGAACTCCTGGCCTCAGGTGATTGGCCTCCCTTGGCCTCCCAAGTGCCAGGATTACAAGTATGAGCCACTGTGCCCAGTTTATGTTCCGTATCTGAAGAGGTGTTCTTGATTGCTCCCACTTCCTCTTCCCTCTAACTAGGATTTTCTTTGTAAAGTTTCTCATGTGCCTTTCTTTTCTGTTTGCTTGGGTACCATCTAATTGATTTCACCCTAATCTTTTATCTCATTAACTGTTGTCATAGTATGTAATGCAGTAGTAAGGATGAGTGTTGTTCTCTTTTTTTTTCCCCCCCACGTTTAAGAATTCTGGCCCGACACAGTGGCTCATGCCTGTAATTCTAATGCTTTGGAAGGCCAAGATGGAAGAGTCGCTTGAGGCCAGGATTCAAGGCCAGCCTGGCCAACATAGTGAGACCCTGTTTCTACAAAAAATAAAAATAAAAGAATTAGCCAGGCATGATGGCACACATCTGTAATCTAGCTACTCCGGAGGCTGAGGCAAGAGGACTGAATGTGCCTAGGAGTAGGCGACTGCAGTGAGCAATGATCCAATGATCGCACCACTGCACTCCAGGCCGAGTGATAGAGCAAGACCCTGTTCCTGGGGGCTGGGCAGGTTTGGGGAGGTAGGGAGGGGGCAAGTACTTCTGACATAAGAGAGAAGACTAATATAATGAACATCTGTGTGCATAATAGCTAAGAAATAAAACATTTCCAGTAAAAGTGAAGCCCCCATGCATAGCTACCTGACTTCATCTCTCTCTCTCCCATTTTCTTCCCCTTCCTGCAAGGTTCACAGTTCTGAATTACTTTAGATTAAGCTATCATTTCAAAATTAATACATGTCTCTGGCTGGACGTGGTGACTCACACCTGAAATCCCAGCACTTTGGGAGGCCAAGGCAGGCAGATTGCTTGAGGTCAGGAGTTGGAGACCAGCCTGGCCAACATGGTGAAACCCCATCTCTACTAAAAATATAGAACGTAGCCAGCCATCATGGTGTGTGCCAGTAATCCCATCTACTCAGGAGGCTGAGGCACAAGAATCACTTGAACCTGGGAGGCGGAGGGTACAGTGAGCTGATAATGCGCCACTGCACTCTATCCTGGGTAACAGAGCAAGACTCTGTTTCAAAAAACACACAAAAAAAGTAATACAGGTCTCTGTGTTGAAGTTATAAAGATATTTCATATTCTAAAAGTTTTAAGTTTCACATTTTATTTTGGGTCTTTATCTGGATTTACTTTTTGTGTTTTTCCCGGACATGTATAACATAGTCTTAGCACTACTTACTGAACAGTGTATTCTCCGACACAATGTACTAACTTGACATGTATCAATTTTTTCCACATTCTGTGATTTTTTTTATAAATATTCCTATTTTTGAAAACTCTTTTCTCTCATTTTTGAGTGCTGTGACTGTTATGACTCTTAATTGTGTTCGAGTCCTCTACCTTCTTAGTGATTTTGTGTGTGTGTTTGTGTGTGTGTGTATGTACTTGTTACAACAATAACTGAAAGAGATTTGTTAAAATTTCTTGGTACAGTGATTGACGTGGTTTTTATTCTTCTATTTTTTTTTGCCATATATTTTTGAGACTGCTATTAGTGTGTAAAAAGTAGAACTTTCATATGTTTCAGGTTAATTGATCCCCTTAGATGTCATGCTTCTTGAGATATGTTTTTATCTTATGTCTGATATTCAGGGAGCTGTATCAAATTATTTTGGGTCAGAATTCTCCTGGAATATCTTTTTCTTTGCCTTTTTAAACTAGTTTATTATAAAAACAATGTTACCATATGCAAAATTAGAAGAATGTAATTAATTCCCGTGTGCCCATCACTTATCTTTAACAGGTATGAATTTGGCATTCTCATTTATTCTCCCTCCCAATTTGTCTTCTGGGGGATATTTTAAAGCAAATTCAAAACATGATATTTCTTCTATAGGTATTATTAACTTTCAACTTTATACGTGTGGCTCCTGTTAACAGATGATAGGCAGATTATATGGCTAACGTTGACTTTCTAGGCTTTTATTTATACGTTCTGGTATTCTTTCAATTGATGTTTGTCGATTTCAGTTCTTGAGAATTTATTTCTATAAGCTTATATTCATCCCACATATTTTTTCCCCTTTATTATCTTTTTGGTTTAAGAGTTCCTGCCTCACCCCACTTACTCAGTTTTGCTTATCTATTTTGTTAGAATTCGTATGCTTTTGTCTATTCTTTCAATTGTACTAGCTTTACCTACCTTCCTTCCTCCCTCCCTCTTTTCTTTCTTCTCCTCTCCTCTTCTTTTCCCTCTTTCTTTTTCTCTTTCCTTTCTCTTTTTCTTTTCTTTTTTTGAGACAGGGTCTCACTCCTGTCGCCCAGGCTGGAGTGCAGTGGCACAATCACAGCTCACTGCAGCCTCAGCCTCCTGGATTAGGCGATCCATGCATTGCGGCTTCCCTCATAGCTGGGACTGCAGTCAGGCACCGCTATGCCAAGCTAATTTTTCATATTTCTTTTCTATAAAGACGGGTTTTGCCATGTTTCCCAGGCTGGTCTCAAACTCCTGGGCTTAAGCAATTTGTCTACCTCGGTCTCCCAAAGTGCTGGGATTATAGGCATGAGCCCCCACACCCAGTGTAAAAATTTTTGTTGAGATAGTATCTCAGTATGTTACCCAGGCTGATTTCAAACTCCTAGGCTTAAGCAGTTTATCCATCTCAGCTTCCCAAAGTGCTGGGACTACATGCATGAGCCCCCACACCTGGTCTAAAAATGTTTGTTTATATGGGGTCTCACTGTGTTACCCAGGCTGGTCTCAAACTCCTGACCTCAAGCAATACTTCCATCTTAGCTTCCCAAAACACTGGGATTACAGACTAAAGCCACAGCACATTTTTTTTTTTTTTAATTTTTAGGAACAGAGTATTTCTCTGTTACCCAGGTTGAAGTGCAGTGGCACCATCGTAGCTCACTGCAGACTCAGACTGCTAAGCTCAAGCCATCCTCCTGCCCCCTGAGTAGCTGGGACTATAGGCAAGCACCACCATGCCTGGCTAATTTTTTTTTTTTAAGAGATGGAGTCTCACCGGGCTCAGTGGCACGTGCCTGTAGTCGCAGCCACTCAGGAGGCTAAGGCTGGAGGATCACTTAAGTCCAGGAGTTCTGGGCTGTAGTGTGCTATGCCAGTTGGGTGTCCGCACTAAGTTCGGCATCAATATGATGACCTCCAGGGAGTGGAGGACCACCAGTTGCCTAAGGAGGGCTGAACTGGCCTAGGTCAGAAACAGAGCAGGTCAAAACTCCATGCTGATCAGTAGTGGCACCTGTGAATAGCCACTGCACTCCAGCCTGGGCAACATAGTGAGACCCCCATCTCTAAAAATAAATAAATAATTAAATTAAAAAGAGATGGGGTGTCTCTCTATTTCCCAGTGTGATCTTGAACTCCTGGCTTCAAGCAGCCCTCCCTCCTTGGCTTGCCAAAGCAGTAAGATTACAGGTGTGAGCCACCATTCCTGACCACATGCGTGCTTAGTCTAAAAACATTATTTTTGCCCTCCTCATGAACAATGCAAAGACCTTAGAATGCTCTAACCTTGAACAACAATTTGAACAATATACTGGATTATATATTGGCCCCATCCTGTTTTTCTCTTAGAAATCAGACATCTCTGTGTCAGAGATGTTGCATCATATAACAAATCACACATTTATTGTATGTTTTATACAATAAATATTTAGATTTGCTCACCATTTCCTTTTGCATCTCAGCCCTTACTTCTTGGGTACTTTTGTTTGAAATTCGTATTCAAAAGTTTAATGGATTTAAACTTTTGGGTTTGCACAGAAGGCTTCTGGTGGTAAATTACAGGATCTTTTTGCCTGAAAGTGTCTCTATTTTGTCCTCATTGTTAAAGTGGTTTGATACAGAATTCTAGATTGAGATTTATTTTCTCCTGGCCTGTTTAAGACACCATTGTCCTGTCTTCTGGCTCTCACTGAAATCATTTCATACCTGGTCCTTTATAGGCAATACAATCTTTTCTGTCTCATTTTTAAAGAAAAGATTTTATTGAAACATAACATGCATACAAAAAAGTACAAAAATTATATGGTTGGTAAATTTCCAATAGTGAAAGCACTCATGTAGTTAGATAAATAAAGCATTATCAGAACCTGAGATCTCCTTCTCGTAGGCCCTCCCAGTATTTACCACACGAAGTTAATCGGTATTTTATCTTATGCCATGGTAAATTAGTTTTTCCTTATTTTACACTCTTACATAAATGGAATGATAAGATAAACATTTAATGACTGGCTTTTTTTCTGCTCAGCACTACGTGAGATTCATCTGCAACAATTTGTTCATTCTCTATGCTATCGAGTATCCCATTATTGGAATATACTATTATTCCCTGTGGTACTATCACCATGAGGCATGGTGGCCCTACCTCAAATGACTTTTTTTGTTTTGTTTTGTTTTGAGATGGAGTCTCGCTCTATTGCCAGGCTGGAGTGCAGTGGCTCGATCTTGGCTCACCACAACCTCCACCTCCCGGGTTCAAGCAATTCTCCTGCCTCAGCCTCCCAAGTAGCTGGGACTACAGGTGCCAGCCACCATGCCCAGATATTTTTTTGTGTTTTTAGTAGAGACAGGGTTTCACTATGTTGGCCAGGCTGGTCTCGAAGTCCTGACCTCAGGTGATCCACCTTCCTCGGCCTCCCAAAGTGCTGGGATTACAGGCATGAGCCACCATGCCCTGCCTCAAATGACTTTTAATAGTAAAGTGTTATCCCATCACTTTCGGAGGCTGAGGCCAGCGCATTGCTTCAGCCCAGGAGTTTGAGGCCAGCTTGAACAACATGGTGAGACCTCATCTCTACAAAAGATTTAAAAATTAGCCAGGTGTGGTGGCATGTGTCTGTAGTCCCAGTTACTCAGAAGGCTGAGGCAGAAGGATTGCTTGAGCCCAGGAGGTCAAGTCTGCAAGTGAGCTGTGTTTGTACCACTACACTTCAGCCTGGGCAACAGAGCATGACCCTGTCTCAAAAAAATAAAAAGTCATCTGAGTTGTTTCCAGTTTTTGACTATTAGAAATAGTGCTATTTGTCTTTTAGTGGCATTTGTGCTCATTTGTCTTGTGTATACCTAGATATGAAATTGCTGGTAATAAGAAACTGTCAAATACTTTTCAAAAGTGGTTGTGTCATTTTATGCTCATACTAGAAATAAGTTCTGGTCACTCCATAAACTCATCGGCTTTGCTGCTCTCAATCTTGTCAGTTTTAACCATTCTGCGTAATGGGTAATGGTATCTCATTGTGGTTTTAATTTAAATTTCTCTGATGACTAATGTGCTTGTTGGCCATTCATATATCTTCATTTGTGCAAATCTCTCATTTTTAAAAATTGGGTTATTTGTCTTCTTGAATTGAGGGATATGAGTTGTTAGATATATGTTTAATTAATGGTGTTTTTTAAAGAAAAAAATTTTAATTTTGATTAATTCCAATTTATCAATTTTTAAGATCTCATTACGTCTAGCTATATGGTTCATGCCTTTTATCTTCTAAGAAATCTTTTCCTACCTAAGAGTTGCAAAGGTTTTTCTTATGTTTTATTCTAGAAGTTTTGTAGTTTACTTGTTTTATTTAGGTCTTCAGTCCCTTGCCAGTTAATTTTTATTTGTGGTCTGAGACAAAGGATGTGGTCATTTTGTTTTGTATAGGTATATTCAGTTATTTCAGTCTAATATGTATATCTATTTTTAAACCAAGAAGACAGCTTTGCTTACTGTAAGTTATAGTAAGTCTTGGTCAGGCGCAGTCACTCATGCCTATAATCTCAGCACTTTGGGAGCCCGAGGTGGGGTGATTGCTTGAGCCCAGGCGTTCAAGACCAGCCTGGGCAACATAGGGAGACCCTATATCTGTAAAAAATAAAATGATTAGTTGGGTGTGGTAGCTCACACCTGTGATCCCAGGTACTCTGGAGGCTGAAATGGGAGGATCACTTGAGTCTGGGAGGTCAAGGCTGCAGTGAACCATGATCCCGTCACTGCCCTCCAGCCTGGGTGACAGAGCGAGACTCTTTGGAGTTGGTGGGGGGTGCGGGGGGAAGTTTATAGTAAGTCTTGAAATCAGTCCTCCCTCGGTTATTTTTCAAAATTATTTGGCTATTTTTATATAAATTTTAGAGCTTTAGTTTCTATAAAACAATCGTGCTGGACTTTTGAGTGGGATTGCATTGAATCTATTAATCAGTTTGAGGGGAATTGACCTCTTCACAATATCAAGATTTCCAATGCACTAACATAGTGTATCTCCAATTGTTAAGTCTTCTTTGATATCTCTTGGTGGTGGTTTATGCTTTTTATTATAAAGACCTGAAACATATTATATTTGTTCCTAGCATTTTATGGTTTGGGATGCTATCATAGTGATATTTTATTTCAATTTCCAGTTGTTATTACATATATACACATTTATGATTTCTATATCTTCCTGATGCATTGCACCTGTTATGAAATATTTTTATCTATGGTAATATTTTTTTGTCTTGAGGTCTTCATTATCTCATATTAATATAGCTACTTCACTCATCTCATATGTACTTTTGTTGTTTTGAATAATAACCTTTGTTCATTTACATCCTGTTGTATTTAAAGAGCGTCTCTCACAGACATCATCTTGATGAATAGGGTCTTTTCGAGTTGGGGTTTCCCTGTGTTACCCAGGGTGGAATGCAGTGGCTGCAGTGGCACAGGGTTATAGCCTCTCGCTCCTGGTCTTAAGCAGTCTTCCACCTCAGCCTCTCAAATAGCTGGGACTGCAGGCAAAAGCCATCACATGTGGCCAATATTTTTACTTTTTGTTTTTATAAATGGGGTCTCACTGTGTTGCCCAGGCTGGTCTCAAACTTCTCGCCTCAAACAGTCCTCCCACCTAGGTCTCCCACAGTGTTGGGATTAGGGGCGTGAGCCACCATGCCCAGCCTTTTTTAAAATAAAATTGGATTCTGACAATATCTGCCTTTTGGAGTGTTTAGAGACTAACAGTTTATGGAATTATCGGTATAGTTTAGCTGTTTTTTTGGTCATTATTGTTTATCTCCTTTGTTTTTTGTTCCGCTTTTCTGTTTCTGCTTTGTTATTCTGTGTTTTTTAAAGTGGTTGCTCTAGGAATTAAGATACATAAACTTATTCATAATCTACTTAGACTTAAGATTTATGTACCACAACACATGAAATACAAGAAACTTTTAGCCATACAGGATCGTTTAATTCCATTCCCCTGTCCTTTATGGGATAATACATCTAGAAATGTGGTCAACCCTCATTATACAATGTTGTAATTTTTATAGTCATATGTATGCTAACTAAATTAGTAGTAAGTAATAATGTTTTATATTCTTGTAGTTACCATTTATTGTCCTCTTCATTTCTTTGTGAAGTTCTGTGTTTCTGTCTAGTATCCTTTGCTTTCTGCTTAAAGATCTTCCTTTACCATTTCTTGTAATGCAAGTCTACTGACAATAAATATTCTTAGTTTTCTTTTATTTGAAAATATCTTTATTTTACCTTAACTCTTGGAGGATATTTTTGCTGGATGTAAAATTCTGGATTAATATTTTAATTCCTGTAGAACTTTAAAGATGTTCCATTGTCTTCTGGCTTTTATTGTTTCTGATAAAAAATCAGACAACATTTTGAATCATTCATTCTTCCCTGTATGTTAGAGCATGTGTGTGTCTGTGTGTGTGCGGGGTGTGTGTGTGTGTGTGTGCGCGCGCATGTGGTGTGTGTGTGCGCGCGTGTGGTGTGTGTGTGCGCGCGTGCGGTGTGTGCGCGCGTGCAGTGTGTGTGCGCGTGCGGGGTGTGTGTGTGTGTGTGTGTGTGTGTGCGCGCGTGCGGTGTGTGTGTGTGCGCGTGCGGTGTGTGTGGTGTGTGTGTGTGTGTTTCCTCCAGCTGCTTTCAGGATTGTTCTCTTTAATTCTTGCTTTATCGCTTTGGCTCAGGCATATGATGTGCCCAGACAAGGTCTTCTTTATATTTATCTTTCTTGGGGTTCACTGAGCTTACAAGTTTATGTTGTTCACTGTTCCAAATCAGTTCTTGGCCATTATTCATACTGCGCTTTCTCTTATCTTTCTGGAGCTCCAGATTTGTGATACCTTCGTTTTTGTTTTGTTTTATTTGTTTATAGTTGCATCAGATCCCTGAGGGTCTGTTTATCTTTTTTTTTTCTAAAGTTGGCTAATTTCTGTTGCTCTCTCTTCTTGTTCACATACTAAACCAACCCAGTGGTTTTCTATTCAGATACAATTTTCTAATCTGAAATGTCCATTTAGTCATTTTATATGGTGCATGTTTCTCTGCTGAGATTTTTAAATCTTTTCCTTCCTTACAAGTAGGTTCTCCTTTATGTTCTTGAACATAGTTGAATTAGCTGCTTAAATTCCTTGTATGTTAATTTCAACATCTGGAGTCCTCTCAGGTATGTATCCACTGAAAGTCTCTTGAGCATGGCTCACACTTCCCTGTTTCTATTTATGTTGCATACTTTTGGATTGTATCCTAGATACTCTGAATGATGCAATGTAAAGACTTTGGATTGTATCTTCCAAGATTACTGATACTTTTCCTTTTTTAAAAAATTAAGACGACTGGGCACGGTGGCTCATGCCTGTAATTCCAGCACTTTGGGAGGCCAAAGTGGGTGGATCACCCGAGGTTGGGAGTTTGAGACCAGCCTGGCCAACATGGGGAAACCCGTCTCTACTAAAAATACAAAATTAGCCGGGGGTGGTGGTGCATGCCTGTAATCACAGCTACTCTGGAGGCTGAGGCAGGAGAATTGCTTAAACCTGGGAGGTAGAGGTTGCAGTGAGCCAACACTGCGCCATTGTACTCCAGCGTGGGCAATAAGAGTGAACTCCAAATAAAAAATAAATAAATTGTCATTTGGTTGGAGGAACTAGAACCTCTTATTCCCTCTACGGTGGGCAGCAGCTGAAATTTTAGTTCAGTTCTTTTAGCCTTACCTAGGCTACTTGGAGACAGCCCTTCACATGTGTGCTTCAGAGGTTAGCCAGAGGTTTGGACAGTTTTTACAAATACAATTTAGGAATACTCCACTCTGGCTGTCACCTTAATAGCATTTTCCTCCTCACTAGCTACTGTATTTGCCCTGAAATCTGTCCTCTGGAACAAGAAAGTCAAACTATGGATTTTGTAGTCTGAATTTTAACATCTGTGCATGGCATGGATTGGAGTCTGCCCAAAGAAGAAAATGGAATTAATTCCAGCGCTCAACTCTACCCCCTGCTCTGCAAAATCTTCCTCCTTTGGTTGCTCTCCAGTGCCTTTAGGTGGTTTTTGTTTTGTTTTTTTGTTTTTGTTTTTCATTTTTTGTTTTCCTATTTTGTTCAGGGTCTGTATCTGTTATTTGTGGAATTAATATTCTGATAGTGGCTACTCAGCCATGATTAGAAGCAAAGGCGCTTGGTTCTTTTTAATGCATGCAGTTTTATAGATACTCATATGAGGACAGTGGTCCTCATGAGACCCTATTTTAACACGTGAATTACATGACAGGCAGTGGTAACGTTACCCATGACAGCCCCAGGCTTTGGCTGTTAGATTTGGCTGTAGTAACTGGACCAGGAACCTTTTATTAGAGTTAGTTAGATCAAGTCAAAGTATTCCTCCAAACTTTGTGACGTGAAGACCGCAAACATATAGTGCCTGTACACTTCAACAAGTCTTAGGTTTCATATCCATGTGGAGCTGAATGACAGAAAAGCCTATTTGATGTGGTCAGTAAATGTTAAATCATTATGATAGACAGCTTTAGTCCTTGTAAATGATTTTAAAATAATATATAATTTAGAGTAGTGATGGATTTGGGTGTGCCCAAGGAAAAGAAAATTGCCTACAATATTAGGAAGTTCAAAATACATAACCATCTGTGACTTGATGGAGGGGGGTGTAACATAAAGATGTATGATGCCATTTGTAAAACTAATTTCTCTTTCCATTTAATCTCTTGTTGCCTAAGAAAATGCAGCTAGTAATTAAGATACCATTTTGGTCTTGCTTGTAAATGCTGTTGCCTTCATTAAATTTCACACTTGTGAAAAGGAGCTATTAAGAAACAGCCTAAGGTAACACTTCTGAATAGCTAACTTTGTTAAAAATACGTTTTCCAAATTTCTTGCAATAAAATGTAATTGCGTTTTCTGTTTTAACTTGTGTAGAATCTTCTTGCGTAATATCTATTGGAGATAAGACTTGGTGCTAGAGGGAATATTTCGGTAAACTGGAGTAGTACAGTGACTTTTAAGTTCTTTCCTTGCCATTCATAATAAAAGTTTTCTGGTTTCGCTGCTAGTTTTTCTTAGCATTCACTTTTCATAAGGTTAAGGAGTAGCACTGAGAGGTTCTAGAATATACGCTATTTTGAAACAGTGTCAAAAATGTCAGAGCTTTGTCATTAACTTAAAGTGGTTAGGAGGCAGTCAGTAAATAATCATTAAGGCTGTATTGCAATACCAGAGTACCTTGGTAACACAACTATAAGTTAAACAAAAACTAGGTGGAAGAGGAAAAAAATCTATGTAATCTTTTTCATTGGTAATACAAAATCATAGCCAATGAAAATATTCTATTCTTTAAAACTGGATACATAGTAAAGTTGTTGCTCTTGAACACATGAACAGTGAACGTATGTATTCTTTATTGTTTCCTCTGCTTTAATATTTTCCATTGGATTTCTAAGTCTTTATTTCTGTGACTGGTATATAGCAAGACTAATATTAATAGGTGAAAATGTTTTGAGGTTAATTGTATAACCTTTAAGCTTCCTCTATCAGTTTACCTGAAGACAGATCTTAATTCACATATTCTTATTAGTAGCTTGGTCGTTTATAAGAAACATTGAGCACTCCTTTCCACTAATTTTAAGTCCCTTTCATGTTTTTTAAAAGTGACAATGTTAACATGCTTGCTTCTAAAGTTCTTTTTCCAGATACTGATGTAAGCATTCTCCAATCTTGCATTAATTGTAACCTCAAAAGATCACCTTGAAGAAAAAATGTTGGTTTTATCATTCAGGTGTATTTTGGCCTTTGTCTCTTCTAAGATTATTAATAGAATGGGAGTTAGTGTAAGTGAATTTTGTGATATGAATATTTTCTACAGAGAATGAGGCTAAATCTCTAAAGTTGCATTGAACTGGAATGTAAAATGCTTTTGAATCCAACAATTTTTAATGTAGTTTGATATCAAACTGCTATAGATTGTGCAATTGAAAGTGTGTTTTCTTCGAATGAACACACTAAAATCTATAACCTACATGTATATACAGTCAGTGAGTACCTAGAAGATACAATTTCAGTTAGAATAAACTCGAGATCTGTTGTACAACATGGTGACTGTAGTTAAAAACAATGTTATACTTGAACATTGCTAAAAGAATAGATTTTACTCACCAAAAATAACTGGTTAGTATGTAAGATAATAAATACTAAATAAATAATATTCAATAGTCATAGAAGGAAATACCTAGGAACGGAGTTAATGCATATACTTTAACCTTGTACCATTCCTGAAAAATACACGAATACAGACTTAAACAAATGGAAAGATAGTGTATGTTCTTGAAAAGATGTTTCAGTTCCACAAAAAATGTAATTTTCTATCCATGTTAAAAAGTAAACATAGTCCCAGTAAAAATACCAAGTTTCTTTTTTTCCAGGAGATAGAAAGCTTAATTATAAAGGCATGTATAAATAAGCAAGAATAACCAGGAAATCCCTGAAAAACAACAATGGGTCAAGTGTGGCTAGCCCTGCCAGATGTTTAAAATATACTGTAAAAGCGTCCACAACTAGAAGAGAGTAATGTGGTCACATTATAGACAAATCAACGAAACAGAATAGAAATTCCAAAAATGAACCCACATGCTAATGGAAATTTGGCATATAGATGTGACCATCTCAAATCACTGGAGGAAAATTGACCTTTAATAAGTAGTATTGAGATGACTGGATAGCAATTTGAAAAAAATTGAATGTAAACCTCATATTGTATGCCAGAATAAATTCAAGCAGGTCAGAGAGATAATATAAAAAAATGAAGCCATATAAGATCTAGAAGGAAAAAAATGGGAGAATTCCTTTATAACCAGGGAGTGTCAGAAACATTTTTGAAAACCTCACATATGTATCATTTATTTGTGGTGAGAACACTTAAAATCTCTTTTAGCAATATCTAAGTATACATTGTTATTAACTAGTCACCATGTTGTATGATAGATCTCTTGAATTTATTCTAACTGAAGTTTTGTATCTCTTGACCAGCATCTCCCCAGTCCATACCCCCAGCCCCTGATAATCTTACTCTCTGCTTTTATGAGTTTAACTTTTTAGATTCCACATATTAGTGATATCATGCCGTATTTGTCTTTTTCCACCTGGTTTATTCCACTGACGTTGTCACGTAAGTGACCAAATAGTATTTTAGGCTGAATAGTATTTTAGGCTGAATAGTTAGTATTTCATGGTGTATATATACCACATTTTCTCTATCCATTTGTCTATTGATGGACACTTAGGTTGATTCCATATCTTGGCTATTGTGAATAGTGATTCAGTGAACATGGAAGTGCAGATACCTTTTTGACATACTGATTTCATTTCCTTGGGATGTATAGGCAGTAATAGGATGCTGGATCATATGGTAGATCCAGTTTAAATTTTTTGTGGAACCTGCATACTGTTTTCTATAATGGCTGTACTCCTTTACATTCCCGCCAGCAGTGTGCAATGGTTCCCCTTTCACCACATCCTCTCCAGCACTTGTTTTTCATCTTTTAAATAATAGCCATTCTAACAGTGTGAGGTAATGGCTCATTGTAGTTTTATTTTGTGTTTCCCTGATGACTAATAATGCTGAGCATTTTTTAATATACCTACTGACCATTCGTATGTCTTCTTTTGAGAAATGTTTTTTATTCAGGTCCTTTGCCCATTGTTTTTGTTTTGTTTTGTTTTTGAGACAGAGTCTTGCTCTGTCGCCCAGGCTTAGAGTGCACCGATATGATCTTGGCTCTCTGCAACCTTAGCCTCCCAGGTTCAAGCAAGTTTTCTACTTCAGCCTCCCGAGTAGCTGGGACTACAGGTGTATGTCACCATGCCCGGCTAATTTCTGTATTTTTAGTAAAGACCAGGTTTCACCATATTGGCCAGGCTGGTCTCAAACTCCTGACCACATGATCCACTCACCTCGGCCTCCTAAAGTGCTGGGGTTACAGGTGTGAGCCACCGTGCCTGGCCTCTTCGCCCATTTTTTTTTAAGAGATAACAGTCTTTCTCTGTCACCTAAGCTGGAGTGCAGTGATGTGATCACAGCTGACTGCAACCTCGACACCCCAGGCTCAGGGCTCAAGTAATCCTCCTGCCTCAGCCTCCCAAGTAGCTGGGACCACAGGTGTGCATTAGGCCTGGCTTTTAAAAAATTTTTTGTAGACTTGCTATGTTGCCCAGGCTGATGTTGAACTCCTGGGCTCAAACAGTCCTCTCATCTCAGCCTCCCAAAGTGCTGGCATGAGAGGCGTGAGCATGAGTCACGGTGCCTGGCAGAACCATCATATGTATTACGTTGTTTTCTTGCTGTTGAGTTGTTTGAGTTGTTTATATGCTTTTTGATATTAACTCCTTGTCAGATGTATGGTTTGCACACGTTTTGTCCTATAGCTTGTCTCTTCACTCTGATGGTTTCCTTTGCTGTGCAGAAGTTATTTAGTTTGATCTGACCCCTCTTATCTGTTTTTGCTTTTGTTGCCTGTGCTTTTGGGATCCTATCCAAAAACCCATCGCCCAGATCAAAAGCCTTTCTGCCTCTGACTCAATCTAATACATTAAAGAAAAGATTAATAAATGTGACTACATGAATATTAAAGAACATTTGTATCCAAATACTTTAAGGAGTAAACTTACAGCATTTGCCGTTTGTCTTCTGTGTCTGACTTATTTATGTCACAAGGGGATAAACTCAGTGACTTATATTAACAAACAAGGAGCTCTTCAAAATGTGAGAAGGAAGATCAAAACCTCACAAACTTGAGCATTCAGTTGACAGAACAAATGGCATTCGAGCATATAAAAAAATGCTCAATCCCACTCATAAGGGAAATTCAAATTAAAGCTACAGTATGATATCGTACAGTGAAATACTCCTCAGCAATTGTTGATGCCAATATAATGTCATGTGAAAGATGCTTGATGCGACATTCTGGAAAAGGCAATAGACCAGAAATCAGTGGTTACCGGGGACCAGAAATAGTGGACAAGACATGAGGAAACTGGGGTGAGGAACGCGTTCTGTGTCTTGGTTGTGGTGTTGGTTACATGAATGTGTTTATGGAAACTCATTGGACTATACACCCCAAAAAGGTGAATGTTTTTTATGTAAATTATACCTCAGTAAACCTGAGTTCTTTGTTTCAATCACTGTTTCATTGGAAATAAGCCTAAATTTTAAAACAGTCAAATAAGAGCCACACTATGATATTGTTTCATACATACAGCTTAACAAAAATGGAAAATTCACAGCACTGTTGGAGATACAGGGGAGAAACGGGCTCTGTCACGTGTTACTGGTGGAGATATATCTGTTAGGGAGATCTGTCCTTTCTGATATGGGTGGCACATATTTTTCCCAATTTGTCAGTTGTGTTTTGAGTTTGCCTATGTGCAAAATGTCACAATCATTATCTAGAGGAATTTGACAATATCAGAAAATCACATATGCATTTATTCATTGACCTATCTGTTCTATTTCTAGTCTATTCTTCTTTTATTGCTGCCTAGGTACCTCATCTCACAAAATGAGAGACTATTGTTGTTGAGTATGCTATGAAGATTGTGTTTATTGCATACACGTGCAAGTGGAAGTGAACATTCTTCCCCTTCCTTCCCCCTTTTACGCAGATGCCTGCTCTACACACCATCCATGATTTGTTTCCTTCACTTAAGACAGCTCAGAGCTTTTTACTTATTAGTACATGAAAATCAGCCTCTCTGTGAGTTTTCTTTCAGGAAAGTAGGGAGTTAAGATTTTCTTTTAATTAACAGTCAAGAGCATATTCCACTGAGTGTGTAATTTTTTATGTAACTAGCCTTATAATGGACATAAGATTGTTTACTCTTTCTCTATTTCAAAAGATGCTGCAAGGCAGAATCATTATGTAAATTATCTTGTGCATGTATACCACATCCGTAGCGTCCTTCTAAGAATTAGTATTGCCTAGTAACATGAAAGGTACATGTGTTGTTTTGAAGGGTATTGACAGATTGCCATCAGTAGTGTTTCTGGCCATTTACTCTCTGACCAGTGATGTCTGAGAATGCCTATTTCCCCTCAGCATTGCCAACATGTTATCAAGATTTTAGATTTTGACCAAAACGATCTTATTTTAGTTTTAACCTTTGGTCAGTTTTATTTATTAGGAAGATTTGTCCTTTGCTATATGAGTTGCAAATATTTTTTCCCAGTTTGTAATTGTGTTTTGAATTTGCTTATGGTTGGGTGTGTTATTTTTCTGTATTTTTTCTTTTATTTTTTGAGTTAGGGTCCCACTCTGTTGTGTAGGCTGGAGTGCAGTAGGGCGATCATAGCTCATTGGGCCCAAGCCATCCTGGGCTTAAGCCATCCTCCCACCTCAGCCTCCCGAGTGGCTGTGACTACAGGCATACGCCACCAGACCCAGCTAGTTTTTAAGTTTTTCTGTAGAGATGAGCTCTCACTGTGTTGCCCAGGCTGGTCACAAACTCCTGGGCTCAAGAGATCCTCATGCATCAGCCTTCCAAAGTACTGAGATTACAGGCATGTACCACTGCACCTAGCCTATTTTTATTTTTCTTATGTTAAATATCTTTTCTTGTATGGTGTGTGGATTTTGAGATCAGTTAAAAAGGCCATTCCTAGCCTAAATTAAAGCCTGAGTAAAGAGCTTTTCTCCATTTCCTTCCAGCGTCTTTATGATTTTATTTTTACATTGAACTCTTGGTTCATATGGAATAGATTCTGATGTATAGTGTAAGATGTAGGTCCAGCTTTATTACTGTTTTGAAGTAGTGAGTTGTCCAAATCCTGGAACAGTGATTTGATACACCATCTTTACCTTGTATTAACTTTCTATTTATTAGAATCTGTTTCTACTCTTTGATTTCATTGGTCTGCCTATTACATGCTAGTATCAGCTTTCCTGATTGAGGCTTTTACTGTTGGGTATAACAAATCCCCCTGTTATAGTTATTTTTCCCCTTGAGAATTTTTCTAGACATTTCTACCTTTTGTGTTTCCAAATGAACTTTAGAGTCACCCTATCTAGTTCAGCAACAATAAAACCCTCCAGAACAAAAGTCAATACTAACCAGAAGCTTATTTATTGATTTATTTTTTTGACGGAGTCTCGCTCTGTCGCCCAGGCTGGAGTACAGTGGCACAATCTTGACTCACTGCAACCCCTGCCTCCAGGGTGTAAGGGATTCTTCTGTCTCAGCTGTCCGAGTAGGTGGGATTATAGGTGCACACCACCGTGCCTGGCTAATTTTTTTGTATTTTTAGTAGAGATGGGGTTTCACCATATTGGCCAGGCTGGTCTCGAACTCCTGACTTCAGGTATTCACCCACCTCAGCCTCTCAAAGTGCTGGGATTATAGGCATGAGCCACTTTGCCCAGCCCAGAAGCGTATTTTTTAAATTAAAATTACCTCAGATTTATGTAAATTAGCATCAAGAGAATTTATATTTCCTTCCCAAACAAGGACATAACATACTATAAACTTTCAATGCTAGAATTTTGGCTTTGCATTTGAAAATTAAAGTACTCAAAACAGCATTAAATAATGCAGCATTAGTTTATAATGGCCCAGTATCTATAAAAGCATTCGCAATTATATTCACTAAATTGCTTTCAGCAATATGCTCCTCTTTGACCACAGTTACTTACTTCTCTGAGTCTCTCATGCATTCTCATGAAGCAAAGGTTCTTTTCAGAAACACCCTTAAGTGTTGGCCTGATATTAGGATACAGCTTTAAGCCTCCTACTCAGCATATTGTCTCCATCTGTGCCTTATCTCACCACTTGCTTAGGTCCTATTGCAACAGATTAAACACAAATATTGTATGGCTATTTTGAAAATCCAAAAGGATGGGAAAAGCAGGAATATAGCCAAATATAAACAAGTAATTAGTTTTTCTATAAACTAGAAATGACAGTTTGGAAAATACAATGGGGAAAATGTCCCTTTTAAATCACAACAAAACTAAAATACCTAGGAATACATTTAATAAGAATTATACAAGGATCTATTTGAAGAACATTATAAAATTTTAATAAGGGAAATGAGAAACATTTGAATAAATGGAGAGACATACTTGAATAAGAAGACAGTATCATCAAAATTTTCTTAAATAACATTCATACTTAATGCAATTCCAACAGAAATAAAAACAGGACTATTTGGAAGTTTAAGAGTTTATTTCAGCTAGGTGTGGTGGCTCATGCCTGTAATCCCAGCACTTTGAGGGGGCTGAGACAGGCGGATCACCTGAGGTCAGGAGTTTGAGACCAGCCTGACCAGCATGGAGAAACCCCGCCTCTATTAAAAATAAAAAATTATCAGGGGCATTGTAGCACATGCCTGTAATCCTGGCTGCTCAGAAGGCTGAGACAGGAGAATCACTTGCACTCGGGAGGCAGAGGTTGCGATGAGCCGAGATAACACCATTACACTACAGTCTGGGCAACAAGAGCGAAACTCTGTCTCAAAAAGAAACAAGAGCAGCCGGGCGCGGTGGCTCAAGCCTGTAATCCCAGCACTTTGGGAGGCCGAGGCGGGTGGATCACGAGGTCAAGAGATCGAGACCATCCTGGTCAACATAGTGAAACCCCGTCTCTACTAAAACTACAAAAAATTAGCTGGGCATGGTGGCGCGTGTCTGTAGTCCCAGCTACTCAGGAGGCTGAGGCAGGAGAATTGCCTGAACCCAGGAGGCGGAGGTTGCGGTGAGCCGAGATTGCGCCATTGCACTCCAGCCTGGGTAACAAGAGCGAAACTCCGTCTCAAAAAAAAAAAAGAAAGAAACAAGAGTTTATTTTGAGGCCAGAGTGGGATGACTGCTGAAGTCCAGGAGTTTGAGACCAGCCTGGAAACATAGTGTACATAACAAATAAAAAAATTAGCTGGATGTGGTAGTGCACACCTGTAGTCACAGCTACACAGGAGGCTGAGGTGGGAAGATTGCTTGTACCTCTTGGGGTTGAGGCTGCAGTGAGCCATGATTGGACCACTGCACTTCAGCTTGGGTGATAGAACAAGACTGTGTCTCAAAAAAAAAAAAAAAAATTGAATTTTTTTTTAATTAAATAGAATTTTTAGCTTAACACATTTATTTCGAAGTTCATCAAGAGGGGAAGAACCTTCAAAATCTTGAAGCAATAGCATGAGGACTGTCTAATGTCCTATAAGATATTAGAATGTACTGTTAACCTGCAATATTTAAAACAGTGTGGCTGTGTGGCAGGAACAGATTTAATTTTTAAAAAGCAGAAGAAACCACTGAACTGCCAGAAGTAAATGGGTTTTGCTCCACTATTCTGAAAATTTGCAAAAGTACGAAATATAGAAATGAAACCTAAATGAATGGAAAGACTTTCTACATTCATGGATCAGAAAATTTAATATTCTGATGACAGTACTCTGTAAATTGATCTAAGATTCAATATCAAAATTTCAGCTGGTCTCTTTTTACAAATTGGCAAGCCATTCTCAAAATTCATGTAGAAATTCAAAGGACCCAGAATAGCCAAAACAATTTTGAAAAAGAACCTTGGGGGTCTCACACATCCTGATTTCAAAACTTACTCCAAAGCTATAGTAAGGAAGACAGGGTGGTACTGGCGTAAATATAGACATACAGACCAATGGAATCCAATCGAGAATCCAGAAATAAGCCCATATCTCAACAGTCACTTGATTTTCTTTTTTTTTTTTTTTTTTTGAGACGGAGTTTCACTCATGTTACCCAGGCTGGAGTGCAATGGCGCGATCTCGATTCACCACAACCTCCACCTCCTGGGTTCAGGCAATTCTCCTGCCTCAACCTCCTGAGTAGCTGGGATTACAGGCATGCGCCACCATGCCCAGCTAATGTTTTGTATTTTTA
>NW_016107552.1:324936-348561 GCF_001604975.1 Cebus imitator | reverse complement strand
CCTCCTGAGTAGCTGGGATTACAGGCATGCGCCACCATGCCCAGCTAATGTTTTGTATTTTTAGTAGAGACGGGGTTTCACCATGTTGGCCAGGATGGTCTCGATCTCTTGACCTTGTGATCCACCCGCCTCGGCCTCCCAAAGTGCTGGGATTACAGGCTTGAGCCACCGCGCCCGGCCAACAGTCACTTGATTTTCAAGACGGGTGCCAAAACATGGTTGCAGAAGAATGAATTTTGGCACCTTACCTTACACTGTATTCAAAAATTAACTAAAAATGGATTACAGACCATGTTGACCAAAACTGTAAAACTCTTAAAACATGGGCATAAATCACTGTGACCTTGGGGTGACGATGGTGGCTTCTGAGGTATGATACCAGAAGCACAAAAAAGAAAAATCAAATTGGACTTTATCTAATTAAAAACTCCTGTGCTTCAAAATAATTTTTCAAGAAAATGAACCTACAGAGTGGGAGGAAAGATTTAGAAATCATACGTTTGATCAGGGATTTGTATTTTTAATACTTAATAATAACCCAAATAAAATGTGGGCAAAGGATCAGTTATGGTTTGGCTGTGTCCCCACTCAAATCTCACCTGGAATTGTAATAATCCTGGCTGGGCGCAGTGGCTCACACCTGTAATTCTAGCACTTGGGAGGCTGAGCTGGGTGGATCATTTGAGGCCAGGAGTTCAAGACCAGCTTGGCCAACATGGTGAAACCCCATCTCTACTAGAAATACAAAAAATTAGCTTGGCATGGTGGTGCAGGCCTGTAACCCCAGATACGAGGCTAAGGCAGGAGAATCGCTTAAACCCATAAGGCGGAGGTTGTAGTGAGCCAAGATCGTGCCACTGTACTCCAGCCTGGGCGACAGAGAAAGAGACTCGGTCTCCAGGAGAAAAAAAAAAAAAAAATTGCATACATACATATATATAATCTCAATAGAGCTATTATCAACAAATCAACCTGCACGAGTTGCTATATTAATAAAATCATTTGATAAGTCTTTTTTTTCTTTTTGAGACAGAGTCTCTCTCTGTTGCCTAGGCTGAAATGCAGTGGTGCAGTCTCAGCTCACTGTAACCTCCACCTCCTGGGTTCAAGTGATTCTCCTGCCTCAGCCTTCCAAGTGGCTGTGATTACAGGCGCCTGCTACCACGCCTGGCTAATTTTTTGTATTTTTAGTAAAGACGGGGTTTCACCATGTTAGCTAGGCTGGTCTCGAACCCCTGACCTTGTTATCCACCTACCTTGGCCTCCCAAAGTACTGGGATTACAGGCGTGAGCCACCATGCCAGCCTCATTTGATAAAATCTAACTTTCA
The DNA here is from genome assembly GCF_001604975.1 of Cebus imitator. NCBI lineage: Eukaryota > Metazoa > Chordata > Mammalia > Primates > Cebidae > Cebus > Cebus imitator. The sequence goes on along the minus strand of NW_016107552.1, from coordinate 347,231 downwards.
TGTTTGATAGAAATTCTCAACAAACTAGAAATAGAAGGGAATTGCCTTAACATAATAGAGGTATCTTCAAAAACCCTGAAGCCAGCATGATACTTAATGCTGAGAGACTGAACGCTTTGCCCCTAAGATTGGGAACAAGACGGTGATTTCTATCCTCATCACAGGTCATTATTTCATGTTTCTTTGCTTGCCTGATCGCTTTTTGTTGGATGTTAAAATTAGTGAATTTTACCTTTGTGGATGCTGGGTATTTTTGTATTCCTAACATACTCTTGAGCTTGTTCTGGGACACAGGTAAATTACTTGGAAACAGTTTCATCTTTCTGGATCTTGTTTTTGAGACCTATTAGTCAGGACTGAGCTGCTGTCAGCCTTGGGCTAAGTACTGCCCGCTGTTGAGGCAACAGTCTGTTGTGTGCTTCACCCAGTGCCTGATGGAACACGAGTCTGGCTGCTTTTCTTGCCCCTGTGTGAGTGCTGTGGCGTCTAATCCTTTCGGGTGGTTCTTCCTCAGGCCTCGGGTAGCTTCCTCATGGACGTATACAGATCACGAGGGACTCTGCCATCCTCCCAAGGTCTCTCTCTGGGCAGCTCTCCTCTCTGGCCTTCTGCCCTCTGTACAAGTCACTTAGTTTCCCCCACACTCCCAGCTCTGTCTCCTCAGCTCCGTGAATCCTTGGACCCGACCAGGTTTCCCTCCTGTGCCGTGTGTTGGAAGCTACCCAGGCAGTAAGACAGGGCAGGAGAGCTCACTTCATTTGTTTCCCGTCTCTCAGGGTTAAGGATCCTTGTTGCCTCATACCTCATGTCTTGAAAACTGTCACAGTTCCATGTATTTTGTGTGTGCCCTGATTTCAGGCAAGATGGTAAACACGGTCACTGTTACTCCATGTTGGCCGGAAGCACGTGATTTTTCTCTTTACAAAGCTGATAAGGTAATTCAAAGGGGAAAAGTTAGTCTTTCCAACAGATGGTGGTAGAACAATTTGATATCCATATGCAAAGGAAGGAAAGAAGGAAGGAAAAGGAAAGAAAAGATAACTTAGACCCTTACTTGGCACTATGCACTAAAGCGAATTTCAAAAGGATTATTCATAGGCCTAAATGTAAGAGCTAAAACTATACAACTTCTATAAGAACACATAGGAGAAAGTTTTTCAACTTTCTGTAAGGCGGTGATTCCTGAGAGAGGAACCCCAAAACACAATTAATAAAAGAAAAATAGTAGCAAATTAAACTTCATTATCTAGCAGCTCCACTCTTTGGTATATACCCAAATGGGAATAAATGTTTCTTATGTACCCAAAATGACTGAAAGAAGAAACTCCGATACTTTTTTTTTTTTTTTTGAGACAGAGTCTCACTCTGTCGCCCAGGCTGGAGTGCAGTGATATGATCTCTGCTCACTGCAATCTCCACCTCCCAGGTTCAAGCAATTCTTCTGCCTCAGCCTCCCGAGTAGCTGGGATTACAGGTAGGCACCACCATGCCTGGTGAATTTTTGTATTTTTAGTAGAGACAGGGTTTCAGGCCAGGCTGATCTCGAACTCCTGACCTTGTGATCCACCTGCCTCGGCCTCCCAAAGTGCTGGAATTACAGGTGTGAGCCACCATGCCTGGGCGAGACTCAGATACTTTTACAGAAATGTTCATAGCAGCATTATTCATAATAGCCAAAAGTGGAGTAGCCCAGATATCCCTAACAAATGAATGGGTAAATAAAATGTGATCTATACATTATATAGTAGAGTATTAAAATTTCTCATTCATAAAAAGAAGTAAAATTGTGATAAATGCTGCAACTCAGATGAATCTTGAGAACATTATGCTAGTGGAATAAGCCCCAGTGGAGAAATACTATGTAGTTATTCTTGAGGACCTGGAATAGGCAAATTCATAGAGACAGAAAGGAGACTACAAGTTACCAGGGGCCATTGAGAGAATAACTGTTTCATGGTGTATTCATTTCTTGGGCCTGCTGTAATAAAGCACCACAAACGGGTGATTTAAAAATTAGAAATTTATGTCTCACAGTTCTGGAGAGTAGAGATCCAAAATCAAGGTGACGAAAGGGCCATGGTCCTCTGAAACCTATAGGAGAATTCTCCTTGCGTCTTCCTCACTTCCGGTATCTGGCGGGAAATATTGGGTGCAAATGCCAAAAATCTGACTTGCAGATGCATCACTATAGTCCTCCGTCTTCCCACAGCGTTCTCCGTCTCCCCTCTGTACACCTGCGTCCACATTTCCCTTTTACAATGACACGAATCAGATCTGATTAGGGCCTACCTGCTGATCTCCATGTGACTACATCTGCAAAGACACTGTTTTCAGATACAGAGGTACTGGGGTTAAGACTTCAACATACCTTTTTGTGTGTGGGAGGCACTTTAACCCCTAACAAATAGGCACAGAGATTCTCTTTGGGATGATGAAAAAATTCTTTAAATTTGTGGCAGTGATGGTTGCATTACACTGTGTGTGTGCTTAATGCCACCAAATTGTACACTTAATTATTTAAAAACTGACCACAGTAAAAAGCAGCGCCTGGAAGGATATCAGCAAATGTTAAAAGTAGTTTTCTCTGGGTGGGGTGGGATTAGGAGTGACTTTCTTTATTCTCTGTAAGTTTATGTACTGGGTATAAATAGAAATTTTTAAAATAGAGTTAATCCTAAAGAAGAACATATATAAGAACCTTTTTCTCTCTATTCAAAGTTCACCCTTTAATGGAAAATTAAACTCAGTTACATGCCCTCTAGTTTGATAAGATAGCAACTCAGTTCAAGTTTTCCTACCCTAAAATGTTTGTTTTGTTTCTGTATTTCAAGGAGTCCAGATATTTGTAATTCAAAACTTGGTATGTTTAAAAACAATGTTTTTCAAAATGAGAAACTATTTTCTGTGAGGCGTTAGTAGGGGTTGCCAATTCGACGGGCCAGTGCATCATGTTAGAAAACAAACATAGAGATTGTTGTAAGATTCAGTTCTCACCCTTTACCTTTAGGAAAAATGGAGGGATATGCTGAATTTCTCTATTCAGGTATGATAAATCCTACCACTGCTTTGTGCTTGATTGTTCTAGAGAAGTCTTATTTAAAAATTGTCAATTTTCATTTTCCACTGTATTTTCAGGCAGAATTCCTGTATTAGAACTAGAGAGCTGATAAAAATAAGACTTAAGGCAACGTCGTTTTGATTTGGTTAGTTTTGTCTGTCTACATAAGAGTTTATGAATATAATTTGATTCACAAAAGGAGTAGATTATTGTTTTGAAGGACAGTGCTATCTCCTTTTCATGATCAATTGAGGAAAATTTATCAAGTCAGGTATAAAATGTCTGCTTTATGTGAACGGTGGAAACTATGCCAGCAAATCTCATGTTAAGGAACTGGGAATAGCCCGGATGTTTCTGTAAGACACGCTGAATGTTCTGGACTGCAGGCTATTCTGTGATACTCTCTGAAAGGGATTCTAAGCTTATCTGGAAAACAGAAATAGGGAAATATTTATCTGTTAACCGTATTCAAATTCTGATGAATTAAAAAATTTACCTTTCTCACTAGATATAACTTTATAGTTCGGCTTAATTTTCAGAAAATGGAAAGTGCAGAAACGATTTATTGGCATTTTGCCCTTTAAAAAAACTTTTTAATACAAGATTAGCAAGATATTAGAGCCGTGGTAATTGGATGTCTTTCAGGGTAATAAACCATTAAAGTTTATGAGTCATGTTAACAGAAAGCCTTCTCAGCTCCACCATTCCCTTGATCAGTTCATTCTACAATAAACATAAAATCCTCCTCCTGGAGTTCAGAGCACAGCAAGGGAGAAGAGAAAAAGCTAAAACAGAAAATCCAGAAAGCAGTTAAGTGGGAAATGTTCAGTAAATGTTCAGTAGCCTCCCGATCCTCGGGCTCGTGACGAGTGTCCGGACTCAGGGCGCCACTGGCACCAGCAGGATTTGGCTGTGGGAAGTCGTCTTCTCAAGAACCTAGTCCCTAGTCTGTGGTCTCAAGATCCGCAGGGACAACCCCGATGTGTTTTCTTGAAGTCATCCCAAAGCCGCCTTAGGAGTTAAAGAAATAGTAATGATTAAAAAAATAGTAACAGACCAACATTAAGCGCTCTGGTCCTTTGTATGGGAGGAGTCACTTGACACTTCCTTGATGTCTGGGACAGCAGCTGAAAGCCTCAAGAGCCTAGACAGAGCAGGGTGTGGACCCCAGGCCAAGTCTCTGAGCACAGAGAACGGATGCCACTGTGGCTGGCGTGGACTCAGAGCTTGCCAGCAAGAGTGCTGCGCTCAGCCACTGCCACCATCCCTACTCAGAGGTGCCCTGGATGCACGCTGGGGGAGCAGCTGTGTGGTTGATCACAGACCACAATCTGATTTTTAAAAAAAACCCTAATGTAAGTGACTCAGTTATTTTTTCCCTTGCCCTTTCAGTACTTGGCTCATTTTATTTTTGTTTTTGTGGGTTTCATGTTGTGCTTTTATTTTGATCTCCTTAAAACCTTTATAGAAGTTAAAGAATGTATATCTATTTCTGCATGTATTATTTACAAATAAAAATAGGTTTTTCATGAACTTATGAAAAGCGTTATGTAAGTCCTGTTGCATGTGAATTTTTTTTAAAGTAGTTCTTTGAGGCTGGGCGCAGTGGCTCACACCTGTAATCTCAGCACTTTGGGAGGCCAAGGTGGGGCAGATCACCTGAGGTCGAGAATTTGAGACTAGCCCCGCCAACGTGGTAAAACTCTGTCTCTACTAAAAATAAAAAAATTAGCCGGGCATGGCGGCATGCGCCTGTAATCCTAGCTACCAGGGAGGCTGAGGCAGGAGAATAGCTTGAGCCTGGGAGGCAGAGGTTGCAGTAACCTGAGATCACTCCACTGCACTCCACCCTGGACAACAGAGCGAGACTACATCTCAAAAATAAATTATTGTTATTATTATTTGATTACAAGCTTTCAAAGAAAATAAAGCCATTGTTTGCATTTACTCTTCAAAAATAATATGCCAAATGCCAGAGGTTCTCTTGTGGTCAGGAAGATGTATCAAAAACACATCCTTCTCTAGGAGCTGCAGCATTCTTCTGTGAATTCCAAAAGTTTGAAAAGTCACATTTGCACCTGTGCAAGTGTTGGGATTCAGAGGGCAGGGTATGGGCATGAGCTCAGGAAAGGCTGTGTCTACTTGATCAGTCAAGGCATTTTAGAGCCCTGTGCACATCACTACTTTTACTGAGTTTTTAAGATTAAAGTCAAGGTAACTGTTCTTTAGCCTCCATAGTCGGCCTAAAGGAATTTTTCACTTCTCAAGGTTAAAAATACAATAAAATTGGTGAGCTAATTTTCTTTGATGCAGTTGGCTGTGTATGGCTGTCTACAGCTCCGTGGCAAATGGCCTGTGTACTTATGACCAGACAAGGCTGGTTGATAAGGTTATACCACCCAGTGTTTCAGGATGATTAAAGCATCATCAGGCCAGGTGCAGTAGCTCATGCCTGTAATTCCAATACTTTGGGAGGCCTAGGCCAGGAGTTCAAGGCCAGCCTGGCCAACATGGCAAAACCCCATCTCTACTAAAAATAAATTAGTAGAGATGGCGGCACACACCTGTAAACCCATGAGGCTAAGGCATGAGAGTCACCGGAAGGCAGAGGTTGCAGTGAGCTGAGATTGTACCACTGCACTCCAGAGCAAGACTCTATCTCAAGAGGGGGGAAAAAAAAAAAAGCTTCATCAGTTACTCATACTGGACTAATCAACAGCTTGGTCAGTTTCCAGACAAATTTTTATTTTCTTGAGACAAGGTATCTCACTCTGTTGCCCAGGCTGGAATGCAGTGATAGGATTATGGCTCACTGCAGCCTCAACGACCTCCCAGGCTCAATTGTCCTCCCACCTCAGCCTCCTGGGTAGCTAGTCCTACAGGTGCACACCACCATGCCTTGCAAATTCTTGGAATATTTGTAGAGATGGGGTTTCACCATGTCACCAAGTCTGGTCCCCAACTCCTGAGCACAAGCCACCCACCTGCTCGGCCTCCCAAAGTACTGGGATTACAGGCGTAAGTCACTGAGCCTGGCCCTAGACAAATTGATAGCCTTGCTACACTGTCAGAACTAGCAAAATGTTGTGGGAATATACAATGAAAGTTTACCTGACATTACCTTCGTAGGATTTCCTTATGGGTACCTTCCTCAAAAAACCAATGATGTGCTAAAACAAAACGATTTTAGCAAATTTTTTATTTTAACCATTTTGGATGGAAAATTTTCAGCACAGATAAGTAGTATTTTTCAATCCAAGTATTTCAGACATAAAGGTACAGAGAATAACAATGAAAACCCGTGTGTCTACCATCCACTCTAGGAAATAAAACATTAAAAATGCAATAGAAGGCCAGGCACAGTGGCTCACGCCTGTAATCCCAGCACTTTGGGAGGCCGAGGCGGGTGGATCACTTGAGGTCAGGAGTTCGAGACCAGCCTGGCCAACATGGTGAAACCCTGTCTCGATAAATTAAAAAAAAAAAAAAATGCAATAGAAACTGTTGGTATAGTCCTCCCAGATTGCATGCTGTCCCCCAGACCCACCTGTGTGTAAATGTGCTGTTGCACTTCTGATGTGTATCTGTAATAGAGTCTTTTTACTGGTCATTGTTGAGCGGATTTGTCCATGTTGGGATGTGTGGCTCTAGTTCACGTGTTTTCACCACTGTACATTTCGTCATTCTCTTCTAGGTATTTAACTTGATTTTAACATTTTGTCAGAGTAAACAAATGCCATCATGGACTTTCCAATAGGTCTCTCTTGCACATGCATGCTTTTCTCTAGACTGTGTACGTAGGAGTTGAACTGATGAGTCATAGGGTATAAACATCTTCCATAGTTATCCAAAGTGTCTCCCCAGTTCGCAGGTAAGTCATGTTTTAGGATGTCTTTCAATTTGAGTTTGTCTGATATTTCCTTATGATTAGATTCAGGTTGTTCATCTTTAGCAGAAATACCACAGCAGTAAAGCTGCGATCTTCCCAGTGCATCCAGGAAGGACCTTTGTTATAAAATTGGCACATGATTCCAGTTTGTCCCATTTCTGATGTTTATGTTAGTCACTTCATTAAAATGCCATCTGCCAGGCTCCTATGTAAGGGTCCTCTTTTTCTCTGTGTAATTGATAAGTATTTTGTGGAGAGGCACGCTGAAACAATGTAAAAATCCCATTTTTCACGTCCACTTCCAGCCACAAGGGAATTACCGGGACCAGACTTACCCTACTGTTTTATAAACAGTAACAGAAAAATCTCCTGAGATATAGGACACAGCAGTTTCCAGACACTGGAGTCCGGGTACCACCAGCTGTGGTGCCCTGAGCAGGGGAAGCAAATGAGGTGAGGGAGCCCCAGGAGGGCCCCAGCTTACACCCCTGGAGTGTTCAGGCCTCAGCGCTGGGAGGGAGACCCAGACTGAGATTGTGGTTGAGCTGAGGTAGGATTTGGGGAGGTCAAGGTGGCAAGAATTAACAGGACAAAGACAGGGAGAAGGCCATGCAGAGAACTTTCCTGGGGCTTCAGCAGGCTTGTAAGGAGACCACCTGAGGCTGGGCAAAGAACCGCCGTAGAGGTGCAGGCAGGACAATCTGTAGAACACGCAGGGATGGGAATAGTTCATGTTCCCAACAGCCAGAGTTGAGAAATCTCACAATACATGGCATTAGGGTTACCAGAACAGGCTCATACCTGCACCCCACAGTTTAAAACTTACCATGCCCAGCATCTAGTCAATGACTGCTAGAGATGCAAAGAAGTAGGAACGCATGAGCCTTGAGGAGGAGAAAAATGCATTTGCAACTGACAGAATTGGCACAGGTGATGGAAACCTTGGCATTAGAAAGGCAGTTATAAATACAAGTCATGTATTCCAGGAGATGGAGGAGCAGGACAGGAGCCATGGAAATAGGGTTCAATGACCCAAATATAATTTCCGCAGACGGACACTGGCCTGTTTCTCACCCAACCTTCAATTCACTCGTCAGTATGGACCCTGTTTCCTATTTTATTCAATGGGTTATAATTTGTTACTAACATTATTTATTTTGATACTCAAATTGTACCTGATTTGGCCAGCAGGAGCCCCTTCAAATTGTCACCTGTGCCCTTTTGACGCGGCCCAGTCATTCTTTGAGCACTTCTTTACTTTCTGATGTGCAGGATGTTCCAGCCCTGCCTGAAACCAGTCATTTTCCAAGGGGCCCTGGTTCCCTTTGGTGGAGAACAGTTTTTAGAAGCCACGTTCTGGGTGTTGCTGCTGCCATGCCCTCCCTGTCAGAGCTAGGAAACTTATGTATATGTCTAGATTGGTTGATTGTTACAAACCCCAAGCTTACATCAATATCTCCAATTCCAGTCCAGCACCAAGGAAGGTTCGTTCTTGTTCCCTGCATTTGTAATGCCTCCAGTAGGGAGAAGCCTCACTCCCATAGTGCTTCATAAGCTTGTGTACTCGATCAGCACCCTCCCAACCCCGTGTGTAACGCATCCCCATTGCCACCAGCGCTGCTGTGTGTGGACCCTCCCTCACCCCACTCAGGCTCCACACTGCACATGGTGTGGGCCACTGCCACTCCCCCACATGGGCATTCTTCTCACCCTGCCTGTGCTCTGACATCCTGCACTGCCTTCCCCACCCCCAAAGGATGCCCTCCACACCCTGGCCGGCCTCCATCATCCCTCTCAGGCCACCACGGTGACCCGCAACTCAGCCGCTTGCCTTGCTCACAGCCACTTAAGGGCTTTGTTCTAAATGTTTTGGGAAGGAGTAGAGAAGTACCTTTTATTTATTTATTTATTTATTTATTTTTTAAACGGAGCCTGGCTCTGTCACCCAGGCTGAAGTGCAGTGGTGCAGTATTGCTCACTGCAGCTTCCACCTCCCGAGTTCAAGTGATTCTCCTCCGTCAGCCTCCTGAATAGCTGGGATAACAGGCGCCCACCACCATGCCCGACTAATTTTTGTATTTTTAATAGAGACAGGGTTTCACCATGTTGGCCAGGCTGGTCTCAAACTCCTGACCTCAAGCGATCCACTCCCAAAGTGCTGGGATTACAGGCATGAGCCACCGTGCCCAGCCAGGAAGTGCCTTTTGATGAACAGAAGTTCATCTTCTTTATGGTTTTGAGTATATATATATATATATATATAAGAAATCTTACTTTGAAATTATAAGGATATTCTATAAAGCTCATAAAAGTTTTATTTTTCATATTTAAGGCTTTATTTCAACTTTTTATATATGGTAAAAAGTAGAGATCCAGGTTTTCTTCTTTTGAAATGGATATTATTAAATGGTTTTCTATATTATTAATTGAATAGTCATATATTTCCCATGATCTGCAAATAGCAACTTTACATGTACGTGTGGGTCTACTTCTGAGCTATTACCCTGATTTCCTGTTCCTGGGCTAATCATTACCACATGATCTTATTTACCATAACTTTGGAATCAGCCAGGGTCTAGTCAGGAAAGCAAACCTCTCTAAGTATGTTTGGCAAGACTGGGCTCAGTGTGGCGAAACCGTGGGCAGGAAGGAGACACAGGAAGGTGATGGCTACTTCTCAGGTTTGCCTCTGACTTTCTGAGAGTTGGGAAGATGAAGACACCACGGAAGAATTTCCAAAAAACATAGCTGTCCCCAGTACCTAGGCCAGCGATTGACAAGAGAACACCTGAAGGATGGGGTAAAATCCCACATCTGCTGAATAAAGTCCATCATGCACCTGCCTGTCCTTGACAAAGGGGCAAAAATATACTTCTGTTTGTCTTCTGCCCTCAACATGTTAGGACTCTTTCATTAAGAATCCACCCAGAGAGGCTGGGCACAGTGGCTCACGCCCGTAACCCCAGCACTTTGGGAGGCTGAGGCGGGTGGATCACCAGGTCAGGAGATCAAGACCATTCTGGCTAACATGGTGAAACCCCGTCTGTACTAAAAATACAAAAAAATTAGCTGGGCGTCGTGATATGCACCTATAATCCCAGCTACTCGGGAAGCTGAGGCAGGAGAATTGATTGAACTTGGGAGGCAGAGGTTGCAGTGAGCCGGAAAAAAAAAATACCCACCCAGAAACCTGCTGGCAGGGAGCTGGGGAAATGTAGTCTCTGGATGTCCAGCCCTGTGAGCTGGAGGAACAGAGAGAAGGGGCGGGTGCGACCGGCCCCAGGCAGCCCACGTGAGTTTGCATTCACTGGACACCTTATACAGGGTACCGTCTCCCCCACCTCCACTGCAAACACCTTATCATCGCGGCAGTTGTGAGTCCTTCGCATTGCCATGTGAACTTGAAGATGACCTTGTTTAACACTCTGGGCCGGGTGCGGTGGCTCAAGCCTGTAATCCCAGCACTTTGGGAGGCCGAGGCGGGTGGATCACGAGGTCAAGAGATCGAGACCATCCTGGTCAACATGGTGAAACCCCGTCTCTACTAAAAATACAAAAAAAAAATTAGCTGGGCATGGTAGTGCGTGCCTGTAATCCCAGCTACTCAGGAGGCTGAGGCAGGAGAATTGCCTGAACCCAGGAGGCGGAGGTTGCGGTGAGCCGAGATCGAGCCATTGCACTCCAGCCTGGGTAACATGAGTGAAACTCCGACTCAAAAAATTTAACACTCTGGGTTTTCACTGGATTTACACCTAATTTTTAGAGTAATCTGGGGATAATGGACACCTTTATGATATTTGGGCTTCCGATTCATGAACGTGATTCATTTTTTAAATGTCTTTCAATAAGGCCTGGTGACTTTTTACAAGCAGGCCCTGTGTCCCTTTCATTGTGTGTGGTAACTGAACAACGCTCATTGAAAAAAAAATTGTGTGCTAGGCAGTCTTCTAGGTGTTGGGGATATAGTTGTGAATAAAACAAAAAATATCTACCTTAATGGACCTTATAGATCACATACTAATTATTTAGCATATTTTCACATGATCATTAGTGCTATGAAGAAAAGTAAAGCTAGGACACAGAGGATAAAACATGGTTCAAGGGTGCTTAGAAAATACAGTTGTCCCGCCGGGTGTGGTGGGACACTCCTATGATCCCAGCAGTTTGGCAGGCCAAGGTGAGAAGATCACTTGAGCCCAGGAGTTTGAAACCAGCCTGGGCAACATGTTGAGACCCTGTCTTTATAAAAAATTAGCCTGGCATGGTGGCACACACCTGTGGTCCCAGCTACTCAAGATGCTGAGGTGAGAGGATCACTTGAGCTCAGGAGGTAGAGCTGCAGTGAACTGGGATTGCGTCACTGCACTCCAGCCTGGCTAACAGCCAGATCCTGTCTCAAAAATAAATAATAACGTTGCCAGAGAAGACCTCTGAGAGGTACAGGGGAGCAGAAGGCACATGCAGAGGCTGGGGCCCGAAGCACGCCTGGCACATCCCAGAAGTGGCAAAGAGGTCCCCGTGGCTGCCATAAGAGCAGAGGGGCGCAGACGGGTGAGGTGATCTGGGGTATGTTTTAAAACAGCTGCTGCAGGTGCCTCGTGGAGAACAATCTGAAGGGCAGGGGCATGGGAGCAAGGTGACCACTGAGGTCGCCTTCACAGTCAGCCAGGCCTTCGGGTAGCAGCAGAGGTGATGGAACCCCAAGCTCACATGTGGGCCATATGCAGGCCTGAGAGAAAGGAAGTCACAGGTCACCCTGGTTTTGTCCCGAACAGCTAAAAGGATAGAGTTGGAGTTTCCGTTTACTGAAATGTAGAAGACTTCAGAGGAAAAAAGACTGGGAAGAAAAGCAAGTGTTGGCTTTTTAAAAGTAAATTTTATACATATTGACGTGACAATGGCATACAGAGAGCTCCACAAATCATTACTGTACAACGTGATGAATCTTTACCAGTGAACCTCTCCACGTGCACAAGTACTGCACAAGTACTGGGTCTCCCTACAAGTGTGTAAGCATCTTCGCTTTTCACACCATACACTTCTTTGGCTAGTCTTTGAACTTTATATAGATGGAATCCTGTGGTAAGTGTTCCACCTGGCTTCCTCGGCTCTACATTTTGTTGCTGCTGTTGTTTGAGGCAGGGTCCCACTCAGGCTGGAGTGCAGTGGCACAATTATAGCTCACTTCAGCCCTGACTTCCGGGCTCAAGCAGCCTTCCTGCCTCAGCCTCTTGAGTAGCTGGGACTGCAGGCACGCGGCACCACACCAGGCTAATTTTTGCGTTTTTTGTAGAGATGGGGTCTTGCCATGTTGCCCATGCTGGTCTTGAACTCCTGGTCCCAAGCAAGCTGCCCCTAAATGTAGAAGACTTCAGAGGAAAAAAGACTGGGGAGAAAAATAAGTGTTGACTATCTTTTTAAATTTATTATACTTTAAGTTCTATGGTACATGTGCAGATTGTGCGGGTTTGTTACGTAGGTATACACATGCCATGGTGGTGGCTTGCTGCATCCATCACCCCGTCATCTGCATTAGGTACTTCTCCTAATGCTATCCCTCCCCAATCTCCCTACCGCCTGCTATTCCTCCCCAGCCCCCCACCCCTTAGGCCTCAGTGTGTGATATTCTCCTCCCTGTGTCTGTGTGTTCTCATTGTTCAACACCCACTTATAAGTGAGAACATGCGGTGTTTGATTTTCTGTTCTTGTGTTAGTTTGCTGAGGATGATGGTTTCCAGTTTTATCCATGTCCCTGTAAAGGGCGTGAATGTTTATTGCAGCACTGTTCACAGTAGCAAAGACTTGGAACCAACCCAAATGCCTGCCCATCAATGATAGACTGGATAAAGAAAATGTGGTACATATACACCATGGAATGCTACGCAGCCATAAAAAAGTGTTGGCTTTTTAAAAAGTAAACTTTACACATATTGTTGTAGGACAATGGTATACGGATAGGTACACAAATCATTACTGTACAACGTGATGAATTTTTACCGGCCTCCCAAAGTGTTGGGATTACAGGCATGAGCCACCACACCCAGCTAACATTTTATTTGAGGTATTCACCCATGTTGTTACACACTGCTGTAAAGTATTCCGTTGTCATTAACTTACACAATAGTTGATAGTCCAGTTTCTCAAGTATTCTCTTTATAGTGACTACTTTTTATGTCCCATTTAAGAAATGTTTGTTGCCTTAAGGTTATGATGGTAGTCTCTTGTGTTTTTTTCTAAACAGTTTTCCTAGATTTTTCTGCCCTATCTTTTACATTTAGATATACAATACACCAAGAATTGATTTTTTTTTATGTATGGTATGATATAGAGGTCAATATGAATTTTTAAAAATATGTATATTTAGTTAACCAAGCTTCATTTATTGCAGAGGGTATTCTTTCCCCACTTTGTCATCTTTGTCATTGGCCAGGTGACCCCATATGTTTGGGTCTGCTTCTGAACTTCCTGTTCTGTTTCATTCGTCTGTGTTTCTATCCTTGCACCAGTTCCACTCTCTTAATTATCATAGCTTTATACTAGAGCTTAGTTTCTGGCAATGTAACTTCTCCAACTTTGTTGTTCTTCTAGACTGACTCCCTTGGGTATATTTGGCCCTTCTGTATTTCCATATACATTTAGAATCAGCTTGTTAATTTCCACCAAAACCAAAACACTGCTGGGGCTTTAAATATCATTGATGCATAATAAAATGCAAAAATATTAAGGGTACAATTTAATGGGAGTTTTAACAAATGTCTGCACCCGTGTAATCAATACCCCAGTAAAGATCTAGAACAGAGTCATCACCCTAGAATGTTCCCTCATGCTCTTTTTCAGTCAATCCCCATTTTCTACCAGGGGCAACTACTCTTGTGAAAGATTTCTGTATGGTCCTAAGTAGGTTTTGACCATTCCAGGACCCCATATAAATAGAAACGTATGAACTCTTGTTTTTTACTTATTTTGCTCAACATACGGTGTCTTATATTCTCTCATGTTGGTGGGCATATCAGTTCATTCCTTTTTGCTGTTGAGTATTCCATTGTACGACTATACCAAAATTTGTTTATCCATTTGTCTGCTAATAGGCATTTTGCTTTTTCCCAGCTTGGGGCTGCTATTGATAAGGCAACTGTGAACATTTTGGATGAGTCTCTTATGGACATCTTTTTTTCATTTCTCTCGAGTGAATACTTAGGTATAGAATTGGGTTGGGTGATAGAGTGGGTGTATGTTCAATTTTATAACAAAATATCCATCAGTTTTCCAAAGTGGCTGCATTATTTAACACTCCCACTAATAACATATGTGAATTCTGGCAGCTCTGTGTACTCATTCGATATGGTCATTCTTTTTAATTTAGCCATTCTCAAGGTGTGAAGTGTTTTGTTCATTGTGGCTTAATTTGCATTCCCTGATAACTTATGAGTCTGAGCATGTTTTCAGTGCTGATGGGTCATTTGTATATCTTCCTTTGTGACGTTTCTGTTCATATCTTTTGCCTTTATTTTATTGTTTGATGTTTTAATGTTACAGAAGTTTTATATATATTCCAGATACAGGTCTTTTGTCAGTAGCACAAATTTTGTCTTCTAAGCTGTGCTTGCCTTTTCATTTTCTTAATGATATCTTTTGAAGGAAAGACAGTTTTAATTTTGATAAATTCCCATTTATTAACTTCTTTTGAGAAATCTTTGCCTGATTCAGGATCAAAGACGTGTTTCCCTATGTCTGAAGCTTTATAGTTTCAGCTTTATTTTATTTATTTATTTATTTATTTATTTATTTATTTATTTATTTATTTATTTATTTATTTTGAGACAAAGTCTTGCTCTTGTCTCCCAGGGTAGAATGCAATGGCATGATCTCGGCTCACTGCAGCCTCTGCCTCCTGAGTTCAAGTCATTCTCCTCCCTCAGCCTTCCGAGGAACTGTGATTACAGGCGCCTGCCACCATGCCTGGCTAATTGTTGCATTTTTAGTAGAGACAGGGTTTTACCATGTTGGCCAGGCTGGTCTCAAACTCCTGACCTCAGGTGATCTGCCCACCTTGGCCTCCCAAAGTGCTGGGATTACAGGCGTGAGCCACTGTACTCGGCCTATAATTTCAGCTTTTACATCTAGGTTTATGATCCACCTTCAATAAATTTTTGAATCTTATTTGAAGTAATTGTTAAGGTTTGTCTTTTTCTAAATGATATGTAGTTATTTTAGTGCTATTTGTTGTAAATGTTCCTTCCCCCAGTGAATTGCCTTGGAACCGTATATTGAAAATCACTTGACTGTATGTTTCAACTCTGTTCTCTCCATATATTCTGGACTCTATTCTGTCCTCTAAAATATTTGATTATATTCCAGAACGACATAGCTTTTATATACCATAGCTTTAAAGTAAGTCTTGGAGTCATCCTCTTTTGCAAGGCTTTTCTGGATTCTTTGCATTTCTGAATAAATTTTAGATTTAACTTGTCAGTTAAGATTTTTCCTGCTGATATTTTGATTGCAATTGTGTTGAATCTGTAGACCAATTTGGGAAGAACTAACAGCTTAACAATATTAAGTGTTCTATCCATGAACATAGTACATCTCTCTATTTGTGTATGCCTTTAATTTTTCTCAGCATCATTTTATAGTTTTCAAAGTAGAAATCTTGCCTTTTATTAAATTTATATTATATATATTTTATTATCTTTGAGGTATAATTTACATATTTACAAATGCACCCATTTTAAGTATACAGTTTGTGTTCTTAATCTATTCTTTTATGTTTATTGATGCAGTGGTAAACAGAATTGGTTTGCATTTTATTTTCCAGTGTTTATTGTTAGTATATTTAAAAAGTTGCATTTAGTATTGGATATGATGTCTCTTCATATTTTTACTCTTGAACAGTAAATATCCTCTATACATTGATGTGTTGAAGCAATCAGGTCAGTGGTATTATTGTGTTGTTTATTACAGTGGCCATTAGGTACGGGAGAATTGCTTGAACCCAGGAGGTGGAGGAATTGCAGTGAGCCAAGATGGTGCCACTGCACTCCCGCCTGGGCGATCGAGCAAGACTCTGTCACAAAAAAAAAAGAAAACTGAAAGTTATACGCCTGTATCTAAAAGCTTAATTAGATACACATTAAGCTTTTATTTCACGGCTACATTACAGGTGATGCTGTACTCTTTGTATTACATTACAAAGAACCAAGAATTAACCACTGGATTTTGCACCATGGATGTAGCTGTTGATCTTATGTGGGGCCAGAAACCTGATTTGAGGAAGTAGTTCAAGAAAGAAGGGGAAGATATTCTCTCTGAATAGGAAGTAAAAAGAAAAAAAAAAAAAAAGTAAAGCGGGGGGCAGGGGAAAGAGTGGTATTGGAGAGCTCAAGTATAGACCAGTTGGGAGCTTTGTCTTGAAAGGAGGACAGAGAACTGGAGTGCTGCTAACTGGGTGGGATCTAGAGCGGAGTTGGGAACTATAGCGCGTTTATGTGCCGATAGGAATCATTCATCTGAGAGGGAAAGCCTGACATGTGGGGGGGGGGCGGTGGCGCGGCGGTATTAAGTCACTGTTCTTCAGTAGGCAAGGGAGAGTGCATAGGTCTGGGCCAGTGGACATGTTGGCTGTGGAGAGGGTCCCAGAGGCTCTGTCCACAATAATAGGAGGGGAGGCAGAGCATAAGCTGGTAAGAAGGGACATGGTACTTCTCTGTTTATTTCACGTCATCCTGTCCAAGACTGCGCAGCACTGTCGTTGCCTTCACTATACAGCCCAGGCCTTCATGTTTTGTGTGTGCTTTTATGACCTATGTATAGCTCTTCTTCCTTTGCTGTCACTTCTGCCTCAGTTTGCCTGACTCCACAGCCTTCCTCCCTGCCCCATTTCTAACTTGCTTCTGTTTATGCCGTGGATTCAAACATCCATGACTAAGGCCATTAAATTACAAAAGAAAAAAAAAAAGACTGCCATTTAAGTTACCCCAACTTGGAAGTGGCAAATCCTGAAACTAGCATGGCTGGAACTTGGCTCCTTTGGGGACTTTCTTGGTCTTCCTCCTACTGTCTTTGCATCTGTTCTGTCTTCCTCTTCACTTCTCCTCTCTCTGCTCAATCGTGGCTTTTGCGCCTTTGTCACTCCGGAGTGCACGTGGTCATGATGGCTCGCTGACCTCAGTTGACATCACCATCTTGTGGGTCTTGCTTCAGCTGCAAAGACCGGATCTTGTCAAGATGTTCTGGATTGAATTCATGAGAAGAGGAATTTGGTTGGCCAGTTCACGGGGCCCTTTTCTGACCTGTCACAGGGTTGGCTGGGCCGTGCAGCCTGTTTCCTGCTGGTGCCTAGTCAGCTGCAGCTGGGAGAGTAGAGTCCTTCAGCAGGAAACACAACCGCCTGGGTTCACAGCTCCCCAAGCTGGGCCGAGGCAGTTCTGGGGAGGCATGGTGAATAGGTGGGTAGGGGCACAGTGGTTGTGTTTTCATCCATTAAGCTGCTTAAATTGTATCTTGAAGACAATGGCATGTAAGTGAAGTGCATAAGCTGTATTTTGTGAATTTTTTTTTTCTTGTTCCGTTGCCAGGCTGGAGGGCAGTGGCACGATCTCAGCTCACTGCAACCTCTGTCGCCCAGGTTCAAATGATTCTCCTGCCTCAGTCTCCCGAATAGCTGGGACTACGGGTGCCCACTACCACGCCCAGCTAATTTTTGTATTTTTAGTAGAGACGGGGTTTCGCCATGTTGGCCAGGATGGTCTTGATCTCTTGACCCCATGATTTGCCCGCCTTGGCCTCCCAAAGTACTGGGATTACAGGCGTGAGCCACTGTGCCCAGCCTGGACTTTCTTTTCTTTTCTTTTTTTTTTTGGAAACAGGGCCTCGCTTTGTCACGCAGGCTGGAGTGTGGTGGCATGATCATGGCTCACAGCAGCCTTAACCTCCCAGGCTCCAGTGATCCTCCCACCTCAGCCTCCCGAGTAGCTGAGACTATGAGACTATAGGCGCAGGCTACCATGCCTGGATAATTTTTGTGTTTTTTGTAGACACAGGGTTTCACCATGTTGCCCAGGCTGGTTTTGAACTCCTGTGCTCAAGCAATTTGCCCGTTTTGGCCTCCCAAAGTGCTAGAATTAAGGTGTGAGCCACTATGCTCAGCCTGTTTTATGGACTTTCTAACACCTGTTTTAACTTTTGGCTTATTTTTTTATTGGCTGCATTCTACTTATAAACTCTCAGCAAATATTTGTGGAATGAATGACTTTTGAAATGATAGATAAGAACCGCCTTTTTCTTTCTTTTTTTTTAGAATTGCCTTTTTCATTTTACCACGTATTTTATTTTACTTCTGCATTTTTGGGTTTAGAATGAAAATGACTATACTTCAAGAAGATCTGTGTAGGAAGAAAAAAGTTAGACTGTTGAGAAAATGCTGCCAGGCAAATCCCTTTACCTGTCTTAATTAAAGTATAGACTTTGAGTTCTGCTCCTGGGATTTAAAGTTTAAAAACTTTATTTTAAGTAAATATGTTGACACTATTTATATACTTAAGAATATTATCATTCCCTGAAGCCCAAATCCATAATTGCTACAAATTTAATAAATATCTTGAGACTGGATGAAATTCATTTGAAAAGCAAAATGTTTCCTTAATGCCAGCGTGTCCCTTTAATGTGTTTGGCTCCAGATGTTTGGCCTCATTTGCTGGAGTGGATGCAGCATTAGCCTGTCAGTTCCCTGCTGTTTGCCATTATTTAGGAGTATTAGAGGCTGTAAGCACGCATGCTCATTGGGAAAGTTAAAGAAAGGCTGTAAATCGAGGAAGGTACCAAGCTACGGCCCCTGTCCAGAAGATCTGAGGTTAAAAGCAACACAACAAAGCGACTACAAATCAAGCATTCGAATCCTAAAAGTAGCTGCAATAGCTAAGAGCAGTCCCACTTATAACCGTCTTTTGTACTGGCTGTTAACTGAGATCCCAAAGCACATGATCAAACCTTCATTAAGGGCCATTCTCTCCTTCAAAGGAAGCGTCCAACAAAATGTATATTCTCCAACAGAATATGCAAATTCCTTAGCAGTAACAGGGAACATGAATTGGATTTCCCAAGGTATGGGGGCCCACACTATTGTGCTCATAAATCCTTGCATGATGTCTCATTAACCTTTCATACTTAGATGTAGTCTGTAGATTATTGTATTATACTAAAGTAAAAGTCAACTTTAACAGCAATAGCCGGGTGTAGCTCTTATGCTGTTTCCTAACAAATGGTAGAACCACTTGGAATTCCCTTTACATTAATGTTCATATTTTATTTTCTTATAATGGGAAGATAATAGATTTGGCTCCTTGTATAATTGCCCTGTAAACCATAGAACTCATCCCCCCCAGTTCTCAATGTTCTCCATAATTTAATGCTTGTTGGTTTTCCACATATGAATGTGTTTATAGGTATCCCCTTAGGGCCAGAGCTCTGGTCCCTTAGGAATACCACTTGTGTGTATAGTAGCAAAGACTAACACTCCCAAGTAACTAACACATAGATAGATCCACTTTTCAGTCTGTGTTTTCTTTGCTTTATTTTTTATTTTTTGAGACAGAGTCTCACTCTGTAGCCCAGCCTGGAGTGCAGTGGCATGATCTCAGCTCACTGCAACCTCCGCCTCCCGGGTTCCAGTTCAAACAATTCTTCTGCCTCAGCCTCCTGAGTAGCTGGGATTACAAGCTCATGCCACCATGCCCAGCTGTTTTTTGTACTTTTAGTAGAGACGGGTTTCACCACGTTGGCCAGGCTGGTCTTGAACTCCTGACCTTGTGATCCACCCACCTCTGCCTCCCAAAGTGCTGGGATTACAGGCGTGAGCCACCGCGCCCGGTCCAGTCTGTTGTTTTCTTAGTTTTCAAAATACAGAGATTTGCTGAGGGTGGTGGTGCACACCTGTAGTCTCAACGGATCCAGGAGGCTGACGCAAGAGGATTGCTTCAGCCCAGGAGTTTGAGGTCAGCCTCGGCAACATAGCGAGACCCCCATCTCAAAGAAGTAGATAAATAATAAAATAAGATGCAGAGATTTAATGGCCAATACTTTCTTTAGGATCTTTATGTCTGGGTTCATACCTGCAATGGTCCCATTGTTTTCCTATATTCTTTATTGGTTTCAGAATTAAGGATAGCATCATGAACTGATTTGGACATCATTTTATATTTTCTAAACAGTTTATTTTGAAGAGAGATTAACTAGAAAAAAAAAAAGTTTGGTGAAATACATGTAAACCACCTGGCCTGTTATTTTTTGGAGAGTTGGGTAAGGGCAGAGAGTTGTGATTACCATTTTAATGTAAGTTTCTTTTCCTTCTTACATCCATTTTGGTACTTTATCTTTGTTCAAAACTTTTAATGTCTTTTTCTAAAAGTTTGTGTAATCTAATTTATTACCGTATAATTGCTAATGATACTTTGCACTGGTTCTTAAATTTATGATGAAGTAGTTCAGATGGATAAACAGGTAGAGTTGTGTGTCACAGTGCTTTGCAGTTGAAGCTGTCCACATACCTACCTGACACTAATTCACCACCGCCTTCCCTGCTGCACAATGGTACTGCTCTCTGGCCTTTGAGAGCTCTCCTTCCCAGCATTCCTAGATCCCTCCACTGCGTGTATGTGCCTGGACCATGGAAGGTGTTATTTTCTACTTTCACATATATTGGCATAAAACCGTTGCTAGTGTTCTCTTACTCTTTGATCTCTGCTGCATCTTGGGTTGTAGCCCATTTTCCTTCTCTTTCCCTCTCTCTGTCTCTGGACTCACACACACACATGCACACACACAATTACCATTCCCAGAAATCAGTGTATCTGTCTTTTTGGCAAACTTTGCCCTTCTTAACCTTCAGTATTGTCTTTTATTTCTGACCTTTCTTATTCCCTCTTTTCTTTCCTCTCTGGGTATTTTATTCTTTTTCTAACTTCTTGAATTGGTCACCTAGCTCAGTAAGTAGTAATGTTCTCTCCGAACACACCTCAGCACTCCGGTGTCACTGCGCTGGCCACATGGCACCAGTGTCCTCCTTCCTCCCTGGGGGTTCTTGCAGTTATGTCATTTAAATATCACCCTGGAATAAAACTTCTGAGGCTATACATTTTTCTTTAATATGTTGTACTCCACTAGTTTTATGGAATTATAAGTTCATTTTATTCTTTATACATATAATGTATCCATTTCCCGAAAATAGCATGTAAGCAGAAATAAAAATAATTGTAATTTTATTTTATTGGGTGAAAGTGATCATGTTTGTAGTCCATTGTGCAAATTCTAGGCTTGTATAGAAAAAATAAGAAACACCACTGTCCTTAAGAAAACCTCAGAAACTCCCAAGGTAGGTCTGGGGGCATCCACCTGTTTTGATATGTTGTATTTTCTCATTTCTGAGTTATTCCATGGTTCATATGCTATGTGGTCCATTTAAAAACGTCTAAGTGATTGGCTACTATTTAGTTATCTTCTTGTTATTGATGCCTGACTCTTAATTGTACTGTGCTCTGATTATGTGGTAGGAGTTCTTTGTATTTGCCGAGACTGGCTATGTGGACTTTTTGCACGGTCTATTTTCATGAAATATTCCATGTGTACAAGTGAAGACCGTGGTTTCACTATCAGAGACCAGGTTCTCCTTAACGGCAGTTTAGAAGCCTGTTCACAGAATTGTATAAACCTACCATATGCTTTCTAACTTTTCATCTGCTTGATCTATCAATTACTGAGAGTAGTGGCTTAAAACCTCCCATTATGATCATGTTTTTCCAAACTTGTAGTTCTACCAATTTTCTTTATGAATTTAGAGGCTATATAGTTAGCTGCAGCCAAATTTAGAATTTTGCTTTTTGTTAAGTTTATCGTTAGAAAGTGGATCTTTGTTTTTCCTCCTGCCTCTTATTTTAATATCTAGTTTGCCAATCCTTTTACCACCAGCCATTTGGGGCCGTTACGCTTGGTGGTTTTCTTTTCAAAGAGCATATATAGCTTCTTTTTTTTTTTTTTTTTTTTTTTTTTTTTTTTTGTGTTTTTTTTTTTTGGTGAGTCGGAGTCTTACTCTGTCACCCAGGCTGGAGTTAAGTGGCACAATCTGGGTTCACTGCAACCTTCACCTCCCAGGTTGAAGTGATTCTCCTCCCTCAGCCTCCTGAGTAGCTGGGACTACAGGTGCATGCCACTATGCCTAATTTTTGTTTTTTTAGTAGAGACAGGGTTTCACCATATTGGCCAGGCTGGTCTCGAACTCCTGACCTCATGATCCACCCGCCTTGGCCCTCCCAAAGTAGTGGGATTACAGGCTGAGCCACTGCGCCCAGCTACATATAG
>NW_016107552.1:281682-324695 GCF_001604975.1 Cebus imitator | reverse complement strand
GTGATCCACCCGCCTCGGCCTCCCAAATTGCTGGGGTTACAGGCTTGAGCCACCGCGCCCGGCCTACATATAGGTTTTTAAAGAGCATGTGGCTTATTGCCATCATCTGTCAGTCTGCTGCTTAATTATTTAGTTCACTTACATTTATAATGATTACTGATATTTTTCTTTTGTCTTATTAATTTTTATAGGAACATAGATGTATATATTTATGGGGTATGTGAGATGTTTTGATATAGGCATGCAATGCATAATAATGACATCATTATTAGAATGGGGTATCATCCCCTCATGCATTTATCCTTTGTGTTACAAACAATCCAGTTATACTTTTAGTTATTTGGAAATGTACAATTAAATTATTTCATCATATAGTTGTCCTTTTAGATGGTTTTTGTTGTTCCTTCCCTTTTCTATTCCTTTACATCAACCAGGGATTTCCAGAGTTAATCTGTTTCTCGTCTGCTAACTAGTTTGGAAGTATAACCCTCTACTTCCATTTCTGTGTGTGTGACTACACATAGGTAACTTACTCTAAAAATAATCTCCAATTTTTTCACAAACTTATAGCACTTTAACTCCCTTGTTTTACATTTGGCTAGTATTTTTACTGTTATCCAAAGGCAAGATTTGTGTTGATGTATTCGCATTTACCCAGTTCTTCACTATTCCTTCATGCTTCTCACACTGTTGCCATTTTTGCATATAGAAGTGTCGTCCTTCTTTCTGAACTTCCTTGGAAGTTTCTTTTGATGATGTAGGGAGCTGGTGGTGATGGACTCTGTGTTTGTCTAAATACGTATTCAACTGTAGAACTTTCTGGCCCTCCAATCATGAGTAGCGTCTAAATCACCCCCCACCAACAGTGCCCCCAGACCCGACACATGTGGGACAGCTCTGCCGGGCGCAGTCGTGCTCTGCCTGGGGGATGTGAGGCTGTGGAGAGACGGGGATAAACTACAGAGATACGTGCTCAGTAATGACACACGGCCGCTCCGTATACTGCAGAGAAACCCAGACAGTGTGGAAAGTGTATAAAAAGTGATCCAGATACAGCAGTTAAAACCGAGGGAACTCATGCTTTAATAGACACTGAAATCACAAAGGAGGAAGGCCAAGTGCCTTAGCAATCTCAATAAAAATATGAAGTTCTTTTTACATGGTAAATTTCATAATATAAAAAGTTTAATGTTGTCTGGAAACTGTGTAATTTACAAAAAAAGTCCACGTAGGCCAAAGATGGCTAACACTGCATATAAGGAACGTGAATGCCAGTGGGGAAGGTGTCTGAAGAGGGGAGGGGCCACGGGTGTCCTGATAAGGAACAACTTTGAAGGATCTGGCACAAACAAGGACCCAGTTCACAAACCACAGTTACACTCATTTAGATAGAACAGCAGAACAGGTGAGGAAAATTAGACAGTTTCCACTTGTTGCCTGCTTACTGAAAGCAAACCAAATTATTGCATGGCATTTTTCCAACCTGAACTGAAACGATCAAGGCTACAGTTCTTCTTGTGGGTCTGCAAGTGTGTGTGGCTGGGAGGTGGCGGGATCAACAGGGGCCAGGAACTTGCTGCAACGGTCTGCAACGGTCACGTACTGGAGAGCCACTGGGGTGGAGACGGCAGGATCAGGACAGCGTGGGTGGCGCATTCATCTCCAGCTAAAACCCAGCAAGTCTCAGTGTGGACCGTGAATTTAAAACAATAGGATGGAGGTGAAAACTATTTTTCATTTTGTGCTGCACATCAGTGTGGATCAAAATGTAAGTTTTAGTAGCAAATTTTCTCTTGGTATTTTGACTTAATTAAGAAATCATCAGATTAGTTGAGTCATTTACTGGAGAGAATTAAGAAAGCTTTGACTCCCTTGCTCTGTGGTCCTGCTGAGTTTTCTAAGAGAGGGGAGTTGTACTGCTTATTGTCATTGTATTTACATCTGATGGAGTAGCAGAGGGTGGGACATGCCAGTTTCCTGAGCTAAAAGGAAATATATGCAATGCTTTCTACAAATGGCAAGCAAAACATTGTTTTATAAATATTACCCACATCCATGGACTCCTCCCAAATGGGACAGAGAGCCAAGGGCTATGCAGGAGGCATTAGCTTCCATCCACATGGCCCTCACATACCCTGGGCTCCCCGGATGCCAGTCAGTCTATCCACTACCTGACTGCTCCTCCTAGACTGGAGAAACAAAATGCTAATCCATTTTCTGTCATCTATACCAGGAGTCAGCAGACTTCTTTAAAGGCCAGGTATTGGCTGGGTGCAATGAGACGGGCGGATCATCTGAGGTTGGAGTTCGAGACCAGCCTGGCCAATGTGGTGAAACCCCATCTCTACTAAAAATACAAAAATTAGCTGGGCATGGTAGTGGGCGCCTGTAATCCCAGCTACTGGGGAAGCTGAGGCAGGAGAATCGCTTGAACCCAGGAGGCAGAGGTTGCAGTGAGCCAAGATCGCACCATTGCACTCCAGCCTGGGTGGCAGAGTAAGACTCCATCTCGGGAAAAAAAAAAAAAAAAGGCCAGGTATTAAATGTTTTATGCTGTGTGGGCCAAAGGCAAAATCAAGAATATTATCTAAGTACTTATATAACCCTTTAAAAAGTTAACTTAGCTCATGGCTGTGAAAAACTAGACCACTGACCTGAGTTGGCCTGTGGGTCATAGTTGCTGAGCTACATGAAGAAATCTTGATGAATTATACTGTTTCCCTTCATTCTAAGTGCATCCTTTTTTCAGTGTAGCCTGAAACATTCACTTTGAGTTTATGATTTTTACATCCATTATAATCATAGGAACACCAAGACTGACAGTGACATAAAGCGGTGGTGACTCTAGTGATCTCTAAACTGGTCTATCATTTTATCACGTTTGCTTTCCCCTCCTTGAAACTTACACCTAAGACAGAATAAAATCACGTAAACCATTTAGCTCTTCAATACGAAACCTAAAATAACAGTGTACATGGGACTAAAACCAGGTTAGGGTCCATGAGTCCTCCTAGCTGGCTTGATAACCACAGGCAGCAGTAGGGTGGTGGGGGTGTTTGCTAGAGGGGGGCAAATAGGGCTGTACCCTTCCCCTCACGGAAGGAGAGCACAGACCCCAGAGCTTTACTCCAGGGATCCTTGGCACTTGGGAAAGAGACCGTGAGAGATTTGCTAAGAGAGGGACAGCCTAACCATCTGCATATGGATTTAGAAACTTGAGGTTTACTTTTCATTGTTAGGAACCTGATTTTGCTCTCTAATGCACAGTGCTATAAATTTGGTCTTCACTTGCTACACTGGTACTTTTATTACCATTCTTTCCCTTACTAATGTAAAGAAACCCGCATAATCTCTGGCTTCTTTATAAAGTACTTTGCTTTCAAAGTGTTGGGATCAGGGCTAGAATGTGACATGCTTTTTGTTGGCTTTTGTCAACATGGCTGTTGGTTAAATTAAAAATCCCTCGGATGGAGCACAGGAGAAGAACACAGATTGGATAAATATTATCCTTTCTTCTTTTCAGAGAAGTACACTGCGGAACAGGTGAAACTGTCAGTGTATGCTCAGAAGCTGAGATCCCACCCAAGGGTAAAACCCCCACCTGGGGATCCTGAGGTCAGCACCCCTGCCAGGCCCAGTGGCTGACCACCTTCACTATGAACCCCACAGTGAGGCAGGTAGGATTTGAATTTTAGAATTACCTCAAAGATCCTTATCTCAGTTCTCCAGCTAAACTCAGTACTAATAGGACTTTGAGCATCTCCTTTATTAAAATAAATTAATGGTTACCCCTAACTAGGTGAGTCCCTTGTCCTGCCTCAAGCTGGCAACAATCTAAGTTACTGTCAGAGCTGTAGGAAAAGTCCACCTTCACTTTCTAAGGTACATCTCTCTCTCTCCTCAGTTGGCCGTAAATCCAGGCATACATCCCAGCAAAAGGTCCTGCTACTTAGGATGTGGACCCGCAGCTTCAGCTGTCTGGGAGGGGCCGGTTCCTCAGACAGCAGGAGCGCAGGAGGCTGGCCAGGGCCAAGGCAAGGGGCTAGGGGCAGCTCACAGAGGCAGGTGCTGGGGTTGCGGGGACCTGGCAATGGATTTAGACAGAAGACATCTCAGGGACCTGGAGTTGGGAGAGTAAAATTCAGCAGCTAATAAAAGGGAATAGGAGCTGGAAGGCAGGATTCTGGTTAAATCTAAGTTAACCATGGATTTTTTTTTCTTTTTTCTCTTTTTGCTTATAAGGAAACTGAATCATTTCAACCTTTCCTTCCAAACTTGACAATTACTTACTGATGACTATTCAAAATTTGACATTTTAAAAAACTTTTTGAGCTTTTAAAAATAATAGCTATAAATGCAAAGTACTATTGATAATAAAACCAAGTTGTTTATCCATGTACAAAAAAGGTCAGTAATGTTTTAAAAGCACAAAGTTGCATTTTAAATCACAATTGCATAGTTCTAAAATGCCTGGATAAGAGTCACATAATTTTTTTTATGAAAATTCACGTTTGGTTGACAGCGAGACCCAACGGACATTTACAGAGCAGAGTTCAGAATGGAAGCGCTGTTTCAATGTGAATTATTGCATTGTTGCTGAGATATTACACTATCATGAGACCAAAATTGCTACAACTTAATTACAAATCATTGGCATTTTAAAAACCATTATTCTGTTTTTGGCTAATATAACACTTTCCTGTAGAATTCAACTTAGAGAAATTTCATACCTCCCACCCCCAACCAGCACCTGAAAGCCTTAGAAAAAGCTCTATTTGTATTTCTGTGTATAAAAGGTATATACCTCCTAGCAAAATATGTGCTCCCTTTCCTCTCCCCACCCAAGAACCAAGACCATTTTTGTACAAAATACTGGTGAAGAATCATATCACAGATGAGAAGCAGGGAGTTCGAAGGTAGACAAACATTTGGTGAAGCGTGGAGGAAATTCCACCAGCCTCTTGGACCAGCCCCACAGAAGTCCCGGCTTTTGGTGAATGTGGTCCAGAGGCCCAGAAAAGCCACCAGTGCGTGTGGCAGCCTTTGGACGTGGTAGTGCCTCTTGCCCGGAGAGCACAGCTTCGTGAAGGTGCTGGTGGCTGCGGGGGGGCTGCACTCAGACAGGGAACGGCTGCAGCAAATGCCAGGCCCCGTCTGCGGGCTGCTCAGAGTCAGTGCGTATAAAAGATGCTTTAGCATTTGGAAGAAGGGAAAAATCTTCCTGGGGACAGGAACTTGTAGCCATTTCCAGAAGGAAGTCTCAAAGGGCGCATGGGGGCCGTGGCAGGAGGGCCAGCGGGCAACGGCAGCTCGCCCAGCGCGGTGGTCTCAGTGCGCCAGTGTCCATTGGGAGGGGCTTTCGGTGGAGCTCCGTCATGCTGCTGCAGGGACAGTTCCTTCAGTTCAAGCTTATCCACCCCCTCCTCCTTGTTGTGCCGTGGTGACAAATTCAACAGACTGAGGACATCTCTTTTGGAAGTCATGGTGCCAGGGGCCCCCCGGAGGGTCTTCAGTGGCCCCGTGGAGTGCTGGGGTGTGCTCTGCCAGAACATCTTCAGGTTATGGACAGCCTGCACCTTTTCATCAATGGCTGCCATTTTCAGCTTGTCAATGTCGGGAGCGTCCGCCGGACTGGAGCGAGCGGATCCAGCTGAGGAATAGGAGAGAGCTGGGGAGGGTGCACTGCCGGCAGGAGACTGGTGGCCAGAGCTTGGGGACATGTTCCTTGGCGATTTGGAAATATGAGCGCTGTAAGGAGAGCTGGGGTACTTCAGTTTAAAGAGAGGCTGGTCCAGCTGGGACGTCTGCGAGTCGGAGCCCGGCGATGGCCGGCCACTGTGCTGGCTCGGGCTGTCTTTGATGGACGTCTCCGAGGTGGTGGGGCTGCTATATCCGGAACTCACCTTGGGCAGGGAGGAGCTCCGCGCTGGGGGCTTTGGTTTAACCGTGACAGGTGATGGCTGACTCTTCTGATGGGAGAGAACGGGCCTACTGAACGCGCTGGTTTCTGACGCTCTGAAGACAGCGGCGCTGCTGGGCGCCTGAACGCCGTCTTCAGGGTTATTACTCTTGCTCACCTGGCCGCCACTCCTCTGAAGACGCTCCACCGCAATGAGATGACTCTGTGTCTCCTCTAGAATTTTCTGGGCTAACTCTTGTGGATCAAGTTTTGGGTTGCTTTCTTCTTGGGATTTCACGGTACTGTCCGTTTCTGTGCTGGACTGGTCTGATTCTCCTGTATCTGAACTTGCTAGTTTTCCCACCTTTTGGAAGGGTGAGTTGGGGCTGGGAATCAGAGTCATTTTCACTGGAGAATTTGGAGTGCTGATGCTCCCTTTGGAGCTCACGGAGACTCTCACACCTCCGGCTGCCCCAGCTCGGGGGTGTTTGTGGTCTGGTGAGAAGCGTGTCTCTTGGTTTTCTTGGTAGGTTGCCAAGGGCTCGTTACTGATGATGGAAAACCCTTCATATTCTTCCTCATCTTTGTTGCCTGCAGGGCGGGTCTGGGGAGGCAGCTGGCTGCGAGGCAGGGTGGATCTCTGCAGGTAAGCGTTCTTGGACCGGTCATGGTCCTGCCTTCCCGGGCCTCCACCCTCTGATCCACCCTCAGGTTTGGAGACAAAGCTCATGGAGGAGGCAATGGAGCTCAGACTGTACACAGAGATGGCGTCTGAGGCAATGCTGTCTGCACCAGTGGGAGAGAAGGGGGGGTGCTGGTAGCCCAAGGGTAGGGCGTTGGAAACAGACTGAGCAGAAGCCAGAGACTCCAGGGAGGAGGAGCTGTCGAGGCTAAGGCGCTTGGGTAGCTCAGTGGAATCTAAGCACAAAACACAAGGGCCCAAAGGGCAGTTAGAATTCTGGATCACTTTGATTTTTCTCTCAAAATTACAACATCCTTATATGCATAGAAGCTAGCAAAGAATTATACAAGAACTACTCATATACACTACTTGAATTAATCTTACAATCCTCAAAAATATGGTCCTGTTAGAAAAAGTAAATCTAACATAGGTACAAAAGTCACTCTAGGAGAGTTCACAGCCACACACACCCTGGACTGCCACCACCACGGCCCATGTCTACTCTGCTCCCTGTCGCATGCAGCGGGACCCTGTATCCGCCCTCCTCTGAGCAGGGCTCCCTCCTCCGTGCTCCTGGGGCCTGTGAGCCGTCTGTGGTATCTCCTGCCCTCCTTTCCAGCTCCCTCCCACAAGTCCCTCTGGCATCGTCTACACTCGCTGTCCACACTACCTCTCCCCTACCCTCTCAACCTACTCCACTCAGGTTTTTGTCCCTATCATTTTCATAAAGGTCATCAATGAGGTCCATACTGCCAAATCCAGAGTCCACTGCTCAGTTCTGCAGTGGGACACCCTGCCCTCACTATCCCTCCTCTACAGCGCCCTTCTCATCACTCTGAAGCCTGGAATGCCAAAGGACACCATCCTCTCCCCTCCGCCCTGCATGCACCCCGGGTGATGCCATGCGCGTTTCTATCTTCATGCTGACCTCTCCCTGAACTCCAGACTCACATAGCAGCTGCCTGCATGGGTGTCTAATGGATACCCCAAACCGAAGGTCTCCCCGATGGAACTCAAGCCCGTTGCTCCTGCCATTGCCCTGACCTCAGCAGAGGGCGACCATTTTGGCAGTTCTTCCAAAAAAACAGGATACCACTCTGACCCGTTCTGTGACGACCTTTAGCAGCCCCTGTCGGCTCTGCCTGCAAACCATAACCGCCTTCCAAGCCAGCATCCGTGGGCTGGGTGTCTCCTCAGGGCCAGAAAATCTCCTCCCAGGCCCACATGACCTGGGTGTCTGCTCCTGGCACGCCTGTCAGCGCGTTCCCATCTGCTCCGCCGCTGCCCTCCCACTTTCCAGTCCCGTGCCCTGCTTGAGCACTTGCCAGCACCGCGTACGCTCCAGGTTCCGTGAGAGCTGGGAGCTTTGTTTACCGCTCCTGAACAGTCCCTAACTGTTCCCTAACATACACAAAAAATGCTGATTCACTTTTCTTCCGCTTCCCAAAATGTACGTGCTGATGTCGGCCCCCGGGGAGAATGTGGCAGGCTCTTACCAAACAGAGACAGCAGGGACTGGAGCGCAAAGTGCACGGTCCGTCGGTTGGCTTGCTTTCCGGTTTTCAGGATTACTTCCTCCTGACCAACTTCACAGAGATCAAAACCTAGAGGAACACAGCATATAAGCATCTGCTTCCTTCGGGAAGATTCCAGATCTTGAACATGAGCGCCATAGGGCTGCTTGTACAACTTCACGGAATGCCTGCAAGGCCCTTCAGGAAGCATCCGGGCCTGGGGCTTCCCCTGTCTCCATGAAGGTCAGTCCTGTGGAAGACAGTGGGGGCCGGGCTGCCCCACCCAGAACATCCACTCCACGCAGCCCCTGACTGGCATGGGTATGGCTCTCATCTGTCCCTTCACTGAGCACTAGGGACCAGAACTGAGTAAGGCTCACTCACATGATTTTTCCATTTTTTCACAGAAGTACAGTATATGTAAAGGCTGTCCAGGACAAAAACTGGCCACTCCATTCAGCATTGAGAGCAATATTTAAAGCTGGTACACGGTAAGGTGAAGTTTCTCAAGGGCAAAGACAATGCCTTCATGCATGTTCAGTGTCTGCCCCCGTGGGCTTTGAAATGAGCGCTCTCTGACAATGGGAAATCTGCAGGGACTTCTCTGCCTCTGCCAAAGCCCAGAGGTGCTGCTCCCTGATTGTAAGTAGAAGACTCTAATGAGACTCAGAGCAGGTACAACACAGGGTCTGGAGCTTCTTGAGCAAGAGGCTGGCTAACAAGCTGTGGGCACAGCACTTTAACACATTAAGAGACACAGGGACACTAGCAAGTATGTCACCCTGGGGAGAAGCCAAGCACAGATGCTATGGCCACAGATGGGGATATGGCTTGGCTCTGTGTCCCCACCCAAATCTTATCTCAAATTGTAATCCCTGGGTATGAGGGAGGGGCCTGGTGGGAGGTGATTGGATCGTCCTCATGATAGTGAGGGCGTTCTCATGAGATCTGGTTGTTTGGTAAGTGTCTGGCATTTTCCCTGTGCGCTCTCTTCTGCCACCTTGTGAAGAAGGTGCCTGCTTCTCCTTCGCCTTCCGCCATGATTGTAAGTTTCCTGAGGCCTCCCAGCAATGCAGAACTGTGAGTCAACTGAACCTTATTTCTTTATAAATTACCCAGTCTCATGTGATATTTTTATAGCATTGTGAGAACAGACTAATACAGACGGGGACCACAAAGCAAGAATTTAGGGCCTGGAGAGTCTTGAGCATGGAAAGTCTTCACTCAGCGTCCCTCGTCCCTGAGCTCCCCTTGAAACACTGCGAAGGGCTGGATACCTACAAGAGCACACCCTTCCCTCTCTCGTCTAGCCAGCCAGCCAGCCTTTGTACTTGTACTTGGGGATTCGGAGACTATCATTCCCGTAGGAATTTAGGTTCAGTAGAGGAACATTCTGGTTGTTATGGGACATTTTCCTCTCTGAATTTGAAAGTAAACAGTCTCTGAAAGCAACAGGAAGACTTGCTCAGGCTCGGAGAACTCCACATTAAAAACAAATAATAAATAGTATCAATGTAAAGTTTCCATTAGAAACCTTGACTTTTACTAAAATGATTGAAGTCTCTGGCAGCCCATGCTGGGTTGTGAAGCTGTGTGCTTACTGCTGAGCACTGGAAAGGGGCAACTCTTGGAGCCTTAGAGCCCTAGGAGTGAGCCAGCCACCTCTCCCCACATGACAGGCCTGCCGGACACCGTTCTCCTCTCCCAGCTTTACGTCAAAAGGCTGTAAAGGTTGCCGACACATGCACACCAGTTCACCCCTTGAGTATCAACAGCACTTGGAAAATACAGAGAATAACTGAAACATCAACTAAAGTCCCCCGTAATCCTAACACCAAAGACAGCTATGTTCAGATTTTTTGGTTTTCCTTCTGTAC
The DNA here is from genome assembly GCF_001604975.1 of Cebus imitator. NCBI lineage: Eukaryota > Metazoa > Chordata > Mammalia > Primates > Cebidae > Cebus > Cebus imitator. The sequence goes on along the minus strand of NW_016107552.1, from coordinate 314,723 downwards.
TATTGTTGATATATCTGGCAAAGGACCTCAAAAGCAGGGAGTGTGCAGAGGAGGAAGGCTGGCTCCACCACCCCCACACCTAAGGGAGGCTCAGGCCCCATGAGGAAGAGAGCTTTTCCTTTATAAAGTAAGGTCTTGGCCAGTCACATTGGCTCACGCCTGTTATCCCAGCACTTTGGGAGGCCTAGGTAAGCAGATCACTTGAGCTCAGGAGATGGAGACTAGCCTGGGTAACATGGCAAACCCCTGCGTCTACAAAATGAACAAATATTAGCTGGGCGTGGGTGGTGCATGCCTGAAGTCCGAGCTATTTGGGAGGCTGAGGTGGGAGGATCACTTGAGTCTGGGAGGCGGAGATTGCACCATGCCACTGTACTCCAGCACCCCAGCCAGGGTGATAGAGCAAGACTCTGTCTCCAAAAAAAAAAGAAGGCAAGGCTGTAGCTGCGTCTTGCTGACTGACTCACTGTGGCAATGCCCCCAAGACTTGCCCTTCAGCTTCTCACAGAAGTGATGAGAAGCATCCCGGGTGGGAATCTGGCCCTTCTCAGTCCAGCCTCCATCTGCTGCTGACTACATAGAAATTTACTACGTTTACATCAGGAAAATGATGCTTTAAACCCACAGAAGAAAAGCATGTAGGCCAGGAGTGGTGGCGTACGCCTGAATCCCAGCACTTTGGGAGGATGCATGAGAGGGTTGCTTGGAGTTCAAGACCAGCCTGGGCAACATGGTGAAACCCCATCTCTACAAAAAAGCTTAGAAAAAAATAAAAAATCAAGTAATGCAACCTGTAAAGGATGCCAAGCTTCTAATCCAGAGGATTCAGAACCCCTGTGAGGCCCTGTAGCTCCCTGCTTTACCTTCACAATAAACGATGTGTCTGAAAACATGGAGCAGACATGGAGCTGGCCTTGAGTTGAGGTGCACAAAACAGGTCAGACAGTGGGGCCCTGAGCGGGAAGAAGCGTTTTTAAGGATTCTCTGTCCGGCCATGTCTGACAGTTCGTCCATGTAACAGTAAGGTCAGACGGTGTCATCTTCTCAAGGCTGTCCACTTCTCTCAGTTTAAAATCCAAAGGCCTTCCCTGGCCTCCGAGCCCACAGATCTGCCCTGCCCTCTGCCCCCTTCGTGGCTGTTCGCTCAGCCTGGCACTTTCTCCCGCAAACGCCCCAGTCTCTGTGGGCCTGCCCTGGCCCCTGCCCCCACCCATCGGCTTCTGCCTGCCGAGGTGCTTCCTAAGGCGTCCCTTAGACACCGTATTGGTTTGATTGTGTTCTCCCACTACAGTGTACTCTAGGATGGCAGGAATTTAGTCTTTCGCTCGCTGCTGCATCTCCAGTGCCTGGAACATTGCCTGGCACATAACAGGTGTTCCAAAGAAAGCTGTGGAGTGAATGGTTCCCAAGCTAGTCACTGGGCCCCTAAGTGGGGCAGGAGAGGAGCAGCTCACAGCCTCTTGTGTTCTATCAACAGATGCACTATTAGAGGCACACAACAGTATGTCAGGAGCCATGTCTGCATGTTACAAATGGTAAGAGAAAGGGAAATCAAGTGTCCTGCACTGACTGAGGCCCCTGCTGTATGCAGTCCCAGGTGCCCACGGTCACTCAGAGGTGGTTTTAATAGTACTGTTTTCCTGCCAGTTTTGAGCACCCACTGACAGAGGACAATACTGAAACTATTATCACCTTACGACTCTAATTTTGGTTTTCTTTAGCTCCTAATCACACTTGACCTCCCATAATACTAGAGTCTAGCAGATTCATATTAAGGTAATGGGCACAATTGAGAGAGATGAAATCACTGTGCAGGGGAAATGGCACAAAGCCATTTGTCCCATTTGGGAGTCCTGCTAACCCACTAGAATCTGAGTTCACTTTTTTTTTGGAAGGAAAAAAAGAGTCTCATTCTGTCACCCAGGCTGGACAGTGGAGCTCACTGCAGTTTCAAACTCTCAGGCTCAAGAGATCCTCCTGTCTGAGCCCTCCTGAGGAGCTGGGACTACACGAATGTACACCATGCCAGGCTAATTTTTTTTTTTTTTTTATTATTGTAGAGATGGGGTCTCCCTATGTTGCCCAGGCTAGATTCAAATTCCTGGCTTCAAGTGATCCTCCCCACTCAGCCTCCCAAAGCGCTAGGATTACAGGCATGAGCCACTGTACCCAGCCTGCGTTAACTTTTAAAATAATATTTCAGAAGACACTGAGATACTTTGCCTGGTAGAAACCAGCAGGAAAAACAGAGACTTAAAAAATTGAATTAAAGAACCCATTAAGTCAAGGATGCTTGGCCTACCTAGAGCTGCCAGGAACTCGTGGCATCCCGGGAGCCGCCACAGCTGGACGCTGATGGAGACCTGAATGGGAGCTGATGCCAAGTCCTGCTCCTTCTCGCCAGCCTGGAGCTGAACCAGCACCTGGTGGAGCTGAGGAAGGGAAGACAACGTGAGCACCCTGTGTCTCCTTCCCCGCCACCCCGCCTCAGGACTCAACCCATTATTCTCATGTCACCTGTCACTGGCATCGCTAATGACCCTCTCACGGGTGTGTAGCATTTGAAATTCCTTTTCAGGTGCTGTCATACCTACTGTCCTCTGTGGGAAGCTCATGGGCAGTGGGGCAAGAGGCGTGTGGCCTGCCGGGGCCGGGGCCCAGGCCTGGTTCTACCTCGAGCCTCAGATGAGAGGCCGTGGAGACTCAAAGGGATGAGTTAGGGGACCAGCCACCTCCCTCGTAAGTCATCTGCAGAACCTTGAGGTGGATGGCCAAGAGGAACCTGGTTACATCTTAGAGCCTCGGAGCTCAGGGACTAACCCACATGGCCCACTCAAGTGTCCGTTTCCTTTCAGATCTCGGGGTCTGTGACTTCTCCTCAGGGGTCTGTGTGTGGGTTTACAGAGTGTCACTCAGAGCTTGTTCTGCCCCTGCTGTTCTGGTGGACCTTAAGGGGTCAAATCAAGGACACAAGAAGGGTGGAGCAGGAAGAGGGGAGCCAGAGCAGAGGAGGGGACAGGCCGCCGGAGCCAGTGGCAGTGGGCGCCAGCCTGGAGCGCCACAGCCCGCGTGGCTCCGTTAGACAGCACGTGCACCCTGAGCTCAGAGACTGCCCAGGGAGACTTGGGGGTGGGCGGGTGGAGGGGCTCACCTGACGACAGTTGCTACTTAAAGTAGTACTCACCATTCCAACCATATTTTTAACAGCCTTCGGCCAGCAGATTATAAGAAAAAGAAAGAAAAAGAGAGAGAGAAGAGAGTTTAGACTCAAGCACAGGCTGTTATGCAACACGAGCTGATCACTGTTTAGGAAGCGCCACACCAGGCCCGCGGCTCTGACCGGGAGGGGAGAGGAGCAAGAGTCAGCAAGGGACACACAGGAGAACGGACAGCCACACCCAGGCCAGCCACGTGTGGGTCCAGGGGCTCAGGGGCAGCGTCAGCCAGGCCTCCCTCCCCAGCCAGTAGAGGCTCAGGAGGGAAAGAGCGCAGTGGGCATTTGTAGCCGGCTCAAGAAACCAAAGTCCCTGGTTCCCGAGTGACCCAGGAAAGGTCCACCAGCCACCACGGCTGGGGGCAGCTGCGGGACACGTCCCTAGGGCCCCACAGCATATCAGGCAGAAAGCCCCTGTGCTCACATCAAAAGCAAGAAATTAAGCAACTGGCTCTTTTGGCCTCAGCGTAGCCCTGCAAATGGAATACAGTTCTGGCTTTCAGATTCTGTAGAACCAGACCTCTAGAGCGCCTGGGTTCAGGATGCTTTAATATGCAATGTTCTGGAAGTGTCTTCCTGATGCTGTTCAAGAAGCAGGCATAACACACTTATTACAAAATGAGCAGGGACTCAGCCAAGGGGACAGGTCACTGTTGGTTCTGAGTTCCAAATCCAGGTGGAAACAGCCCCAGGTGAAAGGAAGCTCCAGACAGCACTCAGAGTTTCAGAGGCTAATACTGGATGGAGTGGCTTTATTTCTCTATAGAAATATTTCTGCTTAAGTGAAATTTGCTAGCAAATATCTCTAATGACAATGTATATTACTTTTTCAAATTGTGACACTCCAATATGGCCAGAAAAGCAGCTCTGTGCTCTTCAAGGGCTGCTCCACCCTCCAGAAGTGCTCCCACAGCTGTCCCCCTGGAGCTTGGCCCAGCCTCTCACTGGCCAGAGTGGACTGCTACAGCATAGGTACTGAGAAGCTCCCAGGCCAAGCTGCAGAGGACCTACATGATGCTAAGAATCAGAACCCCCGAACTCCTGAACTAGATCTCTATTTTCCTGAAAGGAAACGCATCTGCTAGGCAGTATCTTGCATTAGAGTTCCCTGCTTCGCCTCGGTGACTGTCTTGTTTCAGGCATGGTAAGACCTTTGATTAAAGTAAAGTATGGGAGCACCTGCACCCGTCTTGGCGGGCTGGCCCACACCTGGTAGCTGGGGGAGAGTGGCTGTAACACTTGTCAATCTGCCGAAAAGGTGGTGAGGAGGGCAAGGTTTAGGAGACCACTACATGGAGATTTCAGGAAATGCCCCGAGACCACAGGTGACAGGGGCCCCAGAAGCATCCTCTGAAGGCTGTTGATGCTCTGGGCTCAGCACCCCGTGAGAACACTATGCAAGCCTGTCCCTCTGTGCCCCTCTGAGTCAGGCACCCAGCTTTACCATGGGGTTGGCTGCACAGCTTCATCAGGGCCACAGATGCCCATGACAATGCCAATAGCGGCCAGTGTCTGCCAGCACAACCGGCTGTCATCCCAGTAAGGGGCAGTGCTGCTGGCATGGATGCACTGCCTTCATAGATGGAAACAGCAGGTAAACAGCACTTGTCAGAGAGGGCTATTCTCTTTCCCAGCCCTCACCTTCTCCTTCAAATCACAAAGGCTGACTACATTAACTTACAGGTTCCTATTTAAGCCAAGTTGCTCTGCCTTTTCAAATCAGCATGGGGCTCCGGCCTTGCCTCAGCCCTCCAGGCTTGACTTACCCGGCTGATGAGCTGCTCGCCCGTCTCCGAGGCAGTGATGAGTTTGCAAAGGGCCTGGAGGGCAGGATTGGGCAGACCTAAACCAAGAAAAGAGGGAAGAAGTTAGAAGGGCCTCTGCACCCACAGACTGCCACCTTCCCAGGGGAAAGAACCCTAAATCTTTTGCATTGGTGGCATTTTTCAGAAGCTCAGCACAGCTGGACTTGTGTGTCTGTGTATGACTTGGAAAAGGACAGCGTGGTCTCCCAGGAAGGCGGGTGGAAGTGGGGCGAGTCCTGACCCTGCCACAGTTCTAGGCATGGCCACACTCCCAGGACCCAGGCAGCACCACACCAAGTCAGGCACCTAGCTTCACCCGGGGGTTGGCCACACAGCGTCATCACCACAGCTGCAGATGACAATGGCAAAAGTGGCCAGTGTCTGCCAGCACGACCTCCCGTCATCCCGGGAAGAGGCAGCAGCAGCTGGGCACACATGCCTGCCATCACAGATGGAAACGGCAGGTCAATGGCCCTTGTTTCCTCCAGGTATGGAGAAGCTCGTGTCTGGGGCACCCTCCTGCTCCTAGCTGAGACCCAGCATCCTCATGAATGTGGGGCCCAGGGTCACCAACTGTTCCACCTGCTGTTAGGCCTGCCGCCCCAGCCCTGCGCCCACAGCTCACCCAGCAGGGACTGGATGGTGCTGCTGCACTGCTGGAGCCGGTCGCCCGGGTCAGAGGTTGGGAAGAAGACAGCTGCTGGCAGGCCACTGGCCGGGGGGTCCAGCCGGAAGCCCACAGCAGTGAGGAGGGCCTGCCAGCCAGGGATGCCGCCCACTTTGTTCTCCACGCTCTGCTGGGACGTGTACATGGCGTTGCGCTGCCCATTCTGGATGCGCTGCAGGGACTTCTCCACCTGGGGGGGAGTTGGGGGTGAGTCAGAGACCTGGGCCAGCCTCAGTTTCTGCCCATGTGGCTTGGAGGGTACACAAAGCCCCAGGAGTGAAGCAAGCTGACTGCTGCAACCCCACTTAGCCCCCGTGGCCAGGCCTGAGGATATGACACTGGGGCACTGGCCAGGTCTCTTGCAAGGGAGGGTACGGAAGGGAAGGACTTTACAGTCGGAGCCCTCGAAGGCTGGTACAACAGGAGGATTCTGTCCCTCCCCTAAACCACCCCTTCCACACACTCCATAGAGAGTAAAGCAGTGTCTCAACACACAGGCCAGGGGCCTGCCTCAAACCATTTAATGGCTCCTGCCCACTAGGATAAACCCTCGGGCCCTTCAGTACCCTCCCTCACTGCCACAGCCCCGCCCCATCATGGGGTCTTGGCTGGCAATGCCCTTCTTCCCTGTTCCTCCCACTCAGCCTTGGTCCCTCCACACTGGTCTCTGCAGCCTATAGGTCCCTCCACTGGGAAGTGCCCTCCTGTCATCCAGGGCCTGAACAGGTGCCTGGCACTTCTACACTGAAGTCACCCAAGTCACTGCTGCATGAATTACATGAGTGTTTCAACGGTAGTGCAAAACAGTAGTTCAGGGCCTCAAGGTTAAGTGGGGGCAGCTGAGGGGTGCGGAGGCTCATGCCTGTAATCCCAGCACTTTGGGAACCCAAGACTGGCAGATCACTTGAGCCCAGGAGTTCAAGACCAGCCTGAGCAACGTAGCGAGACCCCAACTCTGCCCCCCAAAAGAACCACAGCAAAAAAGTGCAAACAGCTTTCGTCAGGCCTCCCTGGGTAGGCGTCTCTCTGGTGGAAACACCTCTCCACTCTAGGATGTTGAATGCCCTGTGAGGCACATGTGCCCTCACTGGAGGGGCATGAGTGGTCCAAGGTGTCACTTAAGACTTTTTAAGTGAGTAAACACTGGGATGCTGGGGCTCGGCGTCCCAGACAGGAGGAAACGAGCCTGCCTGGGAGGACAGACGATCCACCCTGGCAGGGGGCCCTCCAACACACACTGTACAGTGGGTCAGGAGTATCCAGGAGGAGTTAGAAGGTAGGGACTGGGGAACTTGAGATAGTGCCAAGGAAGGGAAAACCCTTCAATGTGCCTGAGGTGCCTCAAGGCCATGTGGGGCAGCTAGAGGCCTGGCCTGGGAGGAGGTGGCCTAATGGGTAGAGAGGGCAGTTCCATTACCCCAAAAAAAGCAGTGTGCAGTGGCGGCAAGGATGCAGGGACTTTGGGGGTCACAGGGACCTGAGAACTGAAAGGTTCCATGCAGTTTCCAGACACCGGGAACAGTGAAGAGGGCTTCCCATCACCCTGAGTGTGGGCCATCTCGAACCTGGCCTGAGCGCTGGGGGCTTGCTGGGCACAGTGTTCATATATTGATGGCTTTCAGGCCTGAGGAGACCCCAAACTTAAGAAATGTGTGTGTGATGTGCTCGCTTCGGCAGCACATATACTAAAATTGGAAAGAAATGTGTGTGTGCATGGAGAGCTACCATGCCCAGGGCCAGGTGCCAGGGGTCTAAGGGCCCTCCTGTTCAGGCCCAACCCATGGGCAAGAAGTCTGCACAGCCCAGAAGACATGCTCGTTCCCAGGCCTGCGTGGATGCTGCCCCGGGTCCTCCATCTTAACCATGGACAGAGCCAGGCTGTGCAGCACCAGCCTGGAAGGAGGCCCTGGGGTCTGTGGCAGGTTTGGAAGGAGTTTGGCTGTGGCATAGCTGTTAACCCACGCTGCGTGGGCCCAAAGCTGGCACTGGGCTAGGAAGAGATGGGGTGGGCCGGGGCTGGTCTTTCTGGCCCAGCACTCTAAATGATTTGAAATGGCTGTCCAGGATGTTACCGAGGTAGGAGGATGAAACGAGTTTTACGTCACTGTTTGACTCACTTCAGGACTTTTACACATGTAGACGAGGGCCCTCCATTTGTGCCCTCACCTGGGCTCCACAGATGTTGGGGCAGGCTGGTCAAGGGCATGATCAGACTTGGACTCATTAGGGGCAGACTGGCGTCATCTGATGGTAAAATAGTATCTCTCCACTTCGGACTCTACTGTGCACCAAGTGCTCACATTTTCTTAAATCCTCACAACCTTGAGATGTTAAACTTTTATCCCCCTTCCAGATGGGAACATTGAGGCTCAGAGAGACAAAGTGACTTGCCCAAAGCCACATGGCCTAGAAGCAGCTTAGGGTGTGGGTCACTATCGTTGGCTGCCCTTCCCCCAGGGCCCCAGTGAGTACCGCTAAGCCACCTGTATGGCACCACACACTGTGCCTACTACTCAGGCCAGTGGGCTCATCCCAGGGACGTCCACGGAAGCACCCTGGGGATGCTGCCCACTTTATGCTTTGTTGGGACGAGGGTCTCCCAAGCAGGCTCAACCCAGGGACACCCTGGACATGGCCCCAGTCACGATGCCCTCTCCATCTGCTCACATCCCAATGTAAGGAAACCTTGCGTTCCCCTTCTGGTCCAGCCCGGCCCTCTTACCAGGTGCAGCAGCACTCGCAGGGCGTCCCGCGCGCGCTCCGGGTGCTGCAGGATCTCTGTGAGAGCCTGGCCAATGAGCGATGAGGGGCTGTTCAGCTTAACGTCACTCCCGATGAGCATGAACCCTGCGGAGAGCATGGGAGGGCACTTCAGCAGGGTGGCTGGAGACCCCCAGCCCCACCTGGCTTCAAGGGCTCACTTACGCCTCACAGTTAACCCAGCAGAAAGAGCAAGTGGCTCACAGGCTGGACTACAGCATCTGACTCCTGGGCGGTGATGTGGGCACCCTTTGGTCCACTTTTTTTTTTTTTTTTTTTTGAATACAGTCTCACTCTGTCACCAGGCTGGAGTTCAGTGGCACAATCTTGGCTCACTGCAACCTCCGCCGCCTCCTCCTGCATTCAAGTAATTCTCCTGCCTCAGCCTACTGAGTAGCTGGGACTACAGGCGCATACCACCACACCCAGATAATTTTTGTATTTTAGTCGAGATGGGGTTTCACCATGTTGGCCAGGATGGTCTCGATGTCTTGACCTCGTGATCAGCCCACCTCAGCCTCCCAAAGTGCTGGGATTACAGGTGTGGGCCACCACACCTGGCCTGTCTCCTTCCTTTTAAGAATCAATATTGTTTAGCTGTTCAGGTAAGTGGGGCCTGCTGTTTTGCAGAAAGGAGTCAAGTGGGAAGTGTAGTGGGGAAACCTGCCTTATTTTCTCTGAAATTCATCTATGTCTATCTCTAGGCCTGTAGGAGGGAACATGCCAGGGCAGGGAGGTACGCTCCCGTCCTCCTCAGGGCCACGGGGAGGCAGGAGTGACTACTCCAGTTCTAAACCAGCAAACTCAGCTCGCCTGGGAAAGACCAGCCGGGCCAAGGAGCACCGCATCCCGCCTGCTCCTTTCCACACACACTTCCAAAACGGAGCTTGGGGGAGCAGGTTCCTCAAGCTCACGGGCAACTTCAGGACCAACCTGCACTAAATGGTGTAGGAAATGGATTTTCTAAGAGAACAAGCTGATTTGTTTTTGTTTTTGAGATGGAGTTTTGCTCTTGTTGCCCAGGTGGGAGTGCAGTGGCGTGATCTGGGCTCTCACTGCAAGCTCCGCCTCCCTGGTTCAAGTGATTCTCCTGCCTCAGCCTCCCAAGAAGCTGGGATTACAGGCACCCGCCACCACGCCCAGCTAATTTTTGTATTTATTTTTAGTGGAGATGGGGTTTTACCATGTTGGTCAGGCTGGTCCCAAACACCTGACCTCCCAAAGTGCTGGGATTACAGGTGTGAGCCACCATGCCCAGCCTGAGAATGACCTATTTTTAAAGGTAAGAGGAGAGCATCACTAAAAATTGTTTCATCCAGAACAAAGTTGTGACTTATATTACGTATCAACAAAACTAAACCAAGACCTTTTTCAAAATTCCATGCCCGTAAGCACACTGGGAAGACCTGTAGACAGGAAAGGGGCCAGGTTCCCACAAGCCCTGTAGTAGGTTCTGTGGGGCCCAAAGCCCCTTCTGACTGCCAGGAGCATGTAGCACAGGACTTGTACGGCAAGGGCACTAATGGAAACCACAGGGCTCACCTCTCCTTTCTGTGTAAGGGAACAGGCCCAGAGTGTGGTTTGCACTCTGTGAGTCTTGGCCTGGCAGGCTCTCCGGCATAGCAGAGCCCTCTGAGTGACTGCTATGGGCACCTTCCCACAGGGACCCCAGGGGAAGCACGTTGTTGCCTGGAGCTGAAAGGCAGCTCTGTACACCGGAGGGGTACCTCCCTTCCCACACCCTTGTGACCGGAAGTCACAGGAACATTCTCTCTTCACTCCCTAGACCCTCCGGCACCCTCTGCACGCAGGCTCCCTAAGAACATGTATTCCAGAACACGCAGGGCCTGAAGCTTCACAAGATACTCAGTACACCTCTTACAGATCCTCCCAAATGTGCACCGGGTGGGGTCCTCAGCACCACCATCATCCCCTTGTTACCTCTGAGGACACAACTGCAGGGGTAAATAACCTATCTCAGGGCACACTGCCAGGACAGAGAGCTACATCCATCCTGAGTCTCTTTACCGCACGCGCCTTTCTACGGTCATGGTTTAAATGAGGTGCTATGGAATGGGTCATCCAGTGTACCCTGACATCTGGAGGGGTTTTACATTCATACTTTCATAGCAAATGGTTTTGTTGCTTCCTGGTCCAAAGATGATCTTAATACTAGGAAAAACTCATTTGGCAGAAGCAAGACTTGGCACACAGGCTGTCTCCCTCACTCTTCCACGGCTGTCCTTGTCCTGCCCTCCCCAACCCCACTTTCAGAATGAAATCGGAGGACTATGGGGACTGAGCCCCAGGCCTTGACAGGCACCCACAGCCGGCCGAGCTCCCACCTGCCCAGTTGGAGGGGTGCGAGAAGGCCTTGCTGCTCTGCACCACCTTCATGGCCTCCCCCAGGGCAGCGCTGGCTTTCAGGCCATTCAGCAGCGATGAGTAGAAGGCATGGATGAACATCTTGGAAGCAGCCACTGGCGCAGGCCACAGAGACACAAGGACACACTGAGTGCCGGCAGCCAGGAAGGCCCTTGTCAGCGCAATGACCCCGTCAGCTGTGACTTTGCTGTTGGACTCCTGGGAGGAGCCAAGCACCACCAGCTTCACGGGCAGCTGCAGGTCCAGGACGTCGGCGGCTGTGAGCAGCAGCTCCTGCAAGGGCGGGCAGTCTGAGATGCTCTCTCCATCACTGGCATCATCCTGCACCCGCAGGGACTCAGGGATCGTGTAGGGGTGGCCGAAGGAGCTCTTGCTGCTGGCAGGGTTGCCGTCCATGCTGGGCGTGAGGACCAAGGCCGACAGCTTCCAGGAGATGTGGGTGGCAAAGTGGACACACTCAGCCTGGGTCAGGGCGCTCATGACTCTCTCCTTGGTGGCCACACTGCCCACTAGGGGCTGGCAGCCCAGCAGCTCAGACACCATGTAGGCCTCTTCCTCGGCTGATGGCATGGGCCCCCACAGCCACCTGTCCATCACGGCCGATGGGAGCTTGGGATTGCCGATGACAGCCGCCATGGATGTGGAGCTGGAGTATGTGGGCGGGTTCTTCCGTAAGTGAGACTAGGAGGGGAGGGGACAAAGCAGACCACACGTCAGAACGGCCAGGCTGCCCAGCAGTGGTCAGCCGAGTACAGGGGTGACCAGCTCTCTGCTGGTCGAGCTTGGATCCACCTGCTTCCCCAGTCACCTCACTCACTCTTCTTTTTGACACAGGTGCCTAACTTACTGAGAATCACGCCTGCCATGATGAGCTCTTGACAATCAGGACTGGATGGTAGGAGTCCTGAGAGGGCTGCAGGAGGAGGCCCCGGCATGGCAGAGTGGACAGAGGCCGTGGAACCCGGGACAGCCAGCCTGCTCCACAATCCTCATTCCCACAGACCTCTCTGTGTGGCTCCTAAGAGGAAGCCCAGTCCTGGTGAGTCAGGGGCCTTGAGAAGTGATTCTGTTTAAATGGTGCAAACAAGCAAGCAAGTCCTGGGGAGAGAGGGCTAAACGTAGTCCTCTAAGAAGCTCTGTATACTGACAAAATTCTAGTTCCCTTCCGCCTTATATGCTGCAAAGTAAACAGTATCACTGAATGAGAAAATCAACATAAACAAGCCCAGTCACATCTGTCTGAATTTCCACTGTGATGACTTTTGATACTTCTTGGGAAACATTAAGTATGAAGTATGAACATTAAGTATGAAGTATTTCAAAATAACTTTTTAGTGCCTCTGCTTGGTGATTCCTTAAACTCTGGGTAAGAGAAACACCAGGTGCCTGGAGGAGATGGCCTCTTCCAGGTCTCTGGTTAAGCTACAACCAGCTAGCTAGCTGGCTGGCTGTTGTCATCAAAATAAAAGCTTTCCAAAGATGGTGGCATCTGATACCCAGAGTGCTATCAGCTGGCGCCATGGGCCGCTGGGTGGTGGCAGCGTTGAGAATCCCAGAAGGAAGCTCACTTCCTATCCGAGATTCACAGAGTCAGCCACGGAAACTTGAGAAACCTGGAGAAAATAATTTCTTTCACTTTGAACTGATTGTCTACTTCACGAGAAAAGTGTTACCCAGCTACAAAAATGGTCAAAATTCAGATCTACAAATACCTTCAGGCAGAAACTGACCCCACTTAGGCCATGCCAATGAGCGAATCATCAAAGCCGCCAAGACAGGCCCTGTGGGGACCACCCATGCACAGCGCCCAGCCCCGGTTCCTAACCCTGCCTGCGCTTTCCACCACTGTGAAGAGGCCCATCTGACTAGACCCACCCGGCCTGCCATGGGGCACTGGGGGCAGATGGGGTCTGAGGGCTCTAAGAGCAACTGGCAGCTCGAGGGCATCTGGAAGTTGGAGGACGGAGCAAGGCAGACCCTGTGGTAATGACAGTCCTGCAGCTGGGCAGGCAGGGATGCTGCAAGCGGAATGCCAGGCAGGTGCCGGGCCCTGTGGGACTGGAGGGCTCAGAGGGAAGCCCGGGTTTTGGGATCTGAGAGCTTGGAGAAGGGGAAGAAGATTAAAGGTTGGCTCCAAAGTTTCTAATCAGGTGGGTAGAGCCAAGGGTGGCTGTGGGGTGAGACCCATAACTCAGGGTGGCCCACTCACTGTTACTCTCTTGATTTTGGGGTGTTTCTTTCTGTGTCCCCACTTGTCCCCTGAAAGCCACCTGACTTGTTTTCAGTTCCATCGGCCTGTCGGGCTGTTTTCCACTCAACTCCACACTTGCTTGTCTGCCCTCCCTGCCTGGGTCCCGGCCAGCAGTCAGCTAGAGGGCCAGGTGAACTGGGTGGCTCTGCTATGCCCACTGGGCACTGTGTGGGTGGGAGGTGACCAGTCCCCTCAGGTGCTCAGTCAGGCCTCAAGCCTGGCTGTGTGCCTCAAAGCAGCTCAGGACCCTGATGTCACAGCGAAGAAACTTAGAAATGACACAAATTGTGGCTTCTCGAGGTAGCAAGGAATGGCCAGGGGTCAGGAGGGCCATGCCCCACTTTTGGACAGACCTACTCTAAAGTCACGCTACCAGTGTGCAAATCATAAAATCAACACTTTTGAGGAGATTGCAGCTATGCCTTAGTAACACAGCCCAGTCCAACCGGATAGACAGTGCCTCGTGACCTGAGAGCAAGCTCCCCCACCCCCCACTGTGTATGAGCCTTACCTTGGACTGCATGCTAAGGGAGCGGATGGAAGGGACGGCGAGGAGGCCGAAGCGCTCGTAGAGGTACTCGTTGGAGGAGCTTCCCTTCAGGAGGGCGAAAGGAATGAGGTAGAGCTCCCCCTCCAGAACCAGGATGAGCTGCCGGTGCCGACCTACCGGGCCGCTGGAGTGCATCAGGCCCTGCGGAGCAAGCATGGAGAGGCTGACATGGGCGGCCCAGCAGGCACCGAGACAACCTGAGCCACAGCCTGGGTGATATAAGATCGAGCAGGCGAGGCCTGTGGTTGTTGGGGGGCCATGGGGCAGGGGCCGGGTCACAGCCCTGCAGGAGCATCACCAAGAGGCATGCTTGCTCACGGACTGGCGAGGGCTGACCTGGCAGTGTCCATCTGCCTCACAGTCCTGACACAGAGGACAATTTCTGGAAGTTCACAGGAACCTGGAGTGGGTGGGAGACCAAGGTCACAGGCTGTGAGGGGGGTGGCCCACAAAGACAAAGGCAGACCCAGGTAGATCCAGATGTTCCTACAGGAGGCAGGAAATGAATGCAGAGGGCATTGTCCCACAAAGGGCTCTGGGAGTTTCAGTGTACCCCAAAGGACCAGTGCAGGGTCCTATACTGCACACCTGAGAATGGGTGGGAATAGCTCCTCTCAAAACAGGATGTTTTCCATTTCAGTGGACAAGAGGCTAGAAATTCAGAGTGAGTACGGGAGGTCTGGGGGCTGGCACGACAGCCCCTGGAGAAGGGGAGGGTCTGGGCTCTAGGACCTTTTGTGACTCCTCTGAGGAAAGAGTGGCCCCTTGGCTCTAGGCTTGGGAGGTGCTGTCCCCACTTGTTCCCTCTGGGGACGTGAGGGGACCCAAAGCACAGATGACTCCCATCCCTCTTGAAAGACTGGCATGAAGTCTCAAGGCAGGGTGCGCACAGGACCACAGCAGATACGGGCTAGGGCTGCGGGCATCTTGGTGAGAGCAGCAGGCAACGGTCCCGGAGCTGGGTCCCCACAGGCTGAGGTGAAGAGAGGAGCCTGCCGGAAGGTCCCAGGTCCACAGAGCCTGTGCAGCACCAGGTGCCATGGGTGGGGCTGGCCTGCCCCCCAACCCCATCTGCTGAGGAGTGGCTGACAAGTGGACACCCACTAGGGTGCCGCTGTGCCCGGGGACGCAAATGTGCTCACTTGACCTGTCTGATGTGCAGCCGTGGGCAGCTGGCTGAGGGTGGCAGGGCACTTGGCTAACCCAAAGTGACACATGCCTGGCGGGACGTTCAGTCTTTGTAAACGCCTATGTGTTTTTTTTTCTTTCCTTCTTTAAAAATAAAATTCTAGCTCCATCTAGCAAAAGCAGAAATAAAAATTATTAGGCCAATTTGTTGTTTGTTTGTTTGCTGTAAGAGCTACAGTATGGACCGGGCACATTAGCTCACACCTGTAATCCTAGCACTTTGGGAGCCCAAGGTCGGCATGTCACCTGAGGTCCGGAGGTCAGCATGGTGAAACCCCATCTCTACTAAAAATACAAAATTAGCCAGGTGTGGTGGCAAACACCTGTAGTCCCAGCTACTCAGAAGGCTGAGGCAAGAGAATCGCTTGAACCCAGGGGGCGAAGGTTGTAGTGAGCCGAGATTGCACCACTGTACTCCAGCCTTGGTGACAGAGGAAGACTCAAAAAAGAGCTACAGTATTTCCCAAGAGGAGGTAAACGAATCACTGTGCAACTGTGCAACCCAGGCAGGAAGAAGTGGGGGTGTGTCACAGTAACCCCAACACTGTCTGTGGATGAGTTCTAGGTTAGCATGGGGAGGAGAAAGAGCGAGCTGTAGGCACCTGGGCCCATGGCCTGCCATGGGCCACACCTGAAGCCCCTGGCTCCATAGGCAGAGGTGGCTCAGGGGGGCTGCTCTGGAGGGCAGTGCCACCATGCCATTGAAGTGTGCCAGTGAACCTTGAATGAGCTGTAGTGGCACGGTGGATGGTGCCCTAACCCTGGTGACCCCCTGCTGCTCAGTGAGAGCTGTGCTGCCTGAGAATGGGCAGTGTGAGCCTTCAGCCATGCGCAAAGCTGGACCCACCCTCCGCCGTTCCAGAGTCGCAGGGCTTTGTTGTGACAAGATGCCAGCCCCAGCCCTGTAGGTCCTTGCTGGCCTCCTGCCACCCAGGCCCAAACCACAGTAAGTTTCTGTCAGATGTCATCCCACAGGCTACTGCCTTCACCAGGAGACATGCCACTCAGACAAGTCCCTGGTCGTGACACCACCTAACTGCGTGACCCAGAGGGAAGCTGGGCAAGCTGAAAAACGGGGGAGAGAGGCTGTAATCCACGCAGAGTAAACATTCACTAGCAGCATGTCTTTGCAGAACTCTGCTAACTCTACCCACAAAACCTCACCTGCAGCACAAGCCTAATGATTGAGTGAATGCATGTCCTTGGAGGCAGCTTGTCTGTCTTCTCCAATACTCCACCAGGGTTGGGGGCATCTCCTGTGGCCCTATTGTCAGAAGTCTCCCAAGCTGGCCCTCGGCTTTCCCATCGGCCACTGAGTGGTGTCCCTCATGTGCCTACTGGGGACTGTAGGGAAGTCATTTAAATTTAGCACATGGTCCCTGCTTGGAAACTTATGATGTACTTAGAAAAATACAATGCACACAAGAGGCCACTGCTGAGTATCGTCTAATGTGACAGCCTCACGGCAGCATAAGATATCACCCCAGAATGGGGAGCGCCTACCTAGGCTGATGCTGGACCCACCCAGGAGGCTGCTCTGGTCTGTGAGGACTGGGGAAGGCCCAGCCTGTGCAGATGCTGTTGCCAGGTGAGCTGGGCACAAGGCTAGAGAGGGGCATGGGCGCCAGACTGTGGGGGTGCTGAAGATCAGGCAAGAAAGCGTGGTTCTTGTTGGCTGTCAGGACCCGCCACGCCTTCTCAAGCTGAGCCCTGCAAAGCATTGAGAGGTAGCCTGCCTGCGGGAGAGGGGGCTATGCCCTGGAGCAATTCAGACCAGGGCAATGCCCACCACGAGAGGAGACAAGGAGACTTGCTGGGACTTGGTGAGAGGGATCTTAGTGGGTGAGGAGAAATCTGAAGTCCAGGCTGGGAGGTGAACCTCATATCCCAATTTAGAGGTCTGAGTCCTCCCTGCATAGTGCCTGGGAGCTGGTAATGAGTTTGGCACATGCATACAAACCTGGGTGAAGGCCCCCATATGGGACCCCTGTCCAAACTGTGTGAAAGGAGGCAGGTGACAGCCGCAGCTGTTTTCTGAAATGTGTGGGCTTGTGGGGAGATGGGTAGAACGGCAGGCTGACAGCTCCTGTTAAAAGGCACAGGGAAACTGATTGGACATGCTAGAGACAATGCCCAGGAAAATTCTGAGTTCTGCCTCTGGTATATGCGTGCTGTTCTTGCACTGAAAGATTAGCTATAGTCCAATGTGCACTTGAAATGGGGAAAGAAAGCAACATCTCTATTCAGCTTACATATCATCAATTATACTGCAAAAGAGAGACGTTCAAGGAAACACTACTGGGCACCTGGGCCTGTCAGCTTCGGAAAGGGCATCTGCTGGTTTCTTAAGGTTTAGGGTTGAACAATAAAGTGGCTCACAGAGCAGCAACTACCAGCATCTCCAACAGATTCCATCAAAGACTCAGATGTTCTGACCTTTGCAGTTTCTAGTCATGGGACTTCTGAAAGCAGAAGATGATGGGGCAGGTGCACTAGAATCTGTCCCTTCCCAGGTGGTGCCCTTCGCTCTCACCAAGGGGCTGTGGCCCTGACTGTGGCAATGTGAGTTCAGGCAGCACATGCTGCTTGAGAACTTTTTCTGTGCCAGGCCTGGTGAGAGAAAAGGGGAGAGACACAGTGCCAGGAAGGCAGGCCAGCATGCGCAGCACTGTGGGGCTGCCCTGGGCGCGGTGATGGCGGGTACCGTAAAGGTGAAGTCTCTGCACAAGGTGAGGGCTGTTCCTCTGACAGGGTGGGCGGCGAGTGCACTGGGGGTGGCAGTTTACTGCCCCTCAGGTCCTGACGCCCCTGTCACTACCCACTCTGAGACAGGCTGCATCCTTCAGCTCTTTCTCCATGACGTGCAGGGTGCTGAGCTGTGTCAGTGGAGTGTGCTGAGGAGCATTGAGGAGGCAGCAGCTCTCCTGCCAGCCTGGGTGACTGGTGGGGGAGGACAACCAGAGGGGCCTGCCCAGCCACGGGCCCAGAACTCTGTCCCACTGCCACCTTGCAGTCTCGGCCTGGTGATAATCTTCCCACATCCCTCTCTACATGGAAACCAGAGTCCCCACACTCCCAAGGCCTCCTGCCTCTGCAGGTGCCTGGACCCCCTGGCACCCATCACTGCTGGAAGCTGATGGCTACTCTCCTGCCCACACTGGGGGCTACTGCTTGCCAGCAACTCCAGACTGGCTCCGGCCCAGCCAAATGGTGGGCACATCTCTGTGTCCTGTGGACTGAACCATACTTCCTCCCATGTTCATTCTTTACTGGGCACACTCCCTCAGCCCTAGAGAAAAACAACACAGCTTCCCTTTGTCTTAGAGTTGCTCACCTCTCATAGGTAATAGTTCTCTGTATGAAAGTCCCTAGTTAGCTTATGGCGTGGTTTCTGTCTCCAGATGGACCCAGAGGATGAAAAGCCGTGTCCAGTGGCCTGGGAAGGGAAGCTGCATGCTGGGGAAGGAACAAGGGGCCTGAGGGGAGGCCCCACCATGGAGTCTGGGTCAGCCTGCCAAGTCAGGGTGCTCCCAGCCCTGGAATTGCTAGATGGGGAGGCGAGGGGTGAGAAGCCAGTAGGGGTGGAAGTCGGGGCTCTGAGCACTCCACGAGACGCTAACCTCTCTGCACCTTGGTTTCCAAACCCACAGGACGGTGCTAGCATCCATTCCGCACAGGCCTATGAGGCCAAGGTAGCTGCACAGAGGATTGCTGAAGCATCTAGCCCCAGGCCTGGCACTGGCACACACTCCAGATGTATTGGGTAAATGTGAATTTACAACTGCCTACAGTGCAGGGAAGAAGGTGACACCGCCCCTATTATTTATACCACTATTTTCTCCTGGGCCACAATCATTTTTCCAGTATTACTCAGTCCCTTTCCCTCTGGTGTTTATACACATTCATGTGGTTAAAACACACAAATGGCTTCTCTGGAGAGTCCAGCTCCGAATTTTAACCAGAGACTAAGAGAGAGATGCCGCCACATGCCCTGCCTCCTCTTCACATCACCAGCAACATCATCCATACCTACTTGCTGAGCCACCACCAACCAGTTACCCCAAAGTCCAGCTTCCAAGCCTACATTTCTCCCAGGCAACCCCCATGGACCCCGAATGTGTGTTTGGGTGGTGAATTCTGATTTGATTGCCGTTTTGGTCAGCGGGGACCTTCCGTATATGCCCTGGTGAGCATAGGGCTTGAGCTCTTCAGAAAGCACTCATATCAAATGGTACACTGATTGTGTCCTAAGTTGGGGTTTAAGAAAGACATGATCTCTCTGACCGCCAAGGTCAGAGGATCAGCAGGCGACCTCCATGCTGCACCAGGGAGTTTCCTTTTCACTGGTGGACACAGCAGGCCTCTCGGGTTCACAGTACCTATCACAAGCGAGAGGAATGAAAGTCTCTGATCACCTTGGGGGAGGGAAAGAAAATGCCTGAGCCCATGAGCTTTCAGAATGATTAGGCTCGGGATGAACCAGACGGTACTGTCTGCCATAAGGGTTCCAGAGGCAAAGGGCTGCAGGGTATCCGGGTACTCCAAAACTGTGTATAGGGCTTCACATTTTTTCCTGACTCATATTTTCAATAGAATAAATTTCTCAAACAGAACCGTTTAAAGTAGAGGAACCCTTTCTATGATGCTTCTGGGAAATCCTGTCGTCATGGGTGGATACATAGTTTGGGCAAAGATCACACACCTGGAAATCACCCTCAACCGTGACTGCAGCCTACCAAGACTGCGGATACTGTATTCCAGCCAGAAATGGAAAAGTGAACACTCAACCCATCCAACCGCATCCTTTGGCCAAACAACAGCCCATTGGTTTGCCTGAAGAACAGAAGAAAGTATTGGAGAAACGTGACCTATGGCCAGCAAGAGCCAGAGGGGCCTGCCTGAAACCCAGGGTCCAACTTCAGCCAAATCAGCTCGAAGGGACTGTTCAATCCTCTGTGTAGTGGGGGTGGGGGATGGCTCTCTCTACCTTGGCTGACCTGATCCCTCCACCTCAGTGGCAGAAGACCTTGGCCTGCCTGGAACCTGCCAAGGTAAGGCTAAGATGGCTGCTTGTAGAACACCAGCTAGAATAGAGCCAGCACCCAGATGACACTCACCTAACAGCAGCCATCCAGGTGAGAAGGCCATTTACCATGTGAGAACTTGCCAGTTATCCTGGGTGCTGTCACCATTGGTTTTAGTCAGACAGACAGCTTGCCAGTAATTACCTCCATTTTTCCTCCTCCTAATCAGTTGTGAAAATGCTTGCTGTCCTTGGGTGATGTCTGTCCTCATTTGAATATCACTACAGATGTCTCAATCAGAAATCAATTAGACAGCCTGGTGGTGGGGCTGCCAGTCTCAAGGGCTTCATCCTCTACCCCAAACTGGAATCTAGGTCTGACTGTTTCTAAGTACAAAAATTCCCTGGCTATACCGAAGTCCCCCAATCTGTTTAGAAAACAGGCAGCCACATTCCCGTGGCATCTGTTCTAGGATAAGCCGACTGACTTTGCTACCTGATTTTACAAAACACAAGGGAGCCCTTTCCCCCAGGGCAGTGATTACAGTCATGACCCAACCCAGGCCAAGCCATCCTCCTGGCGGAGCCGGCGGCAGAGCTAGACTCCTGCTTTCACTCTTAGATGCGTCTTCTCAGTGAATTCCCTGAGCTCCAGTGCTTGGAGAGCAGTTCACCAGCCTAACAGACAGAAACAAGTTTTGAATAAGTTTCCAGGGTCTTAAACGGGTGACTCCACAGCTTCATGAATCACAAGCCGAGGTGAATGAGATGTACTTTTTCTGATCAAAGTCACTCGCTCTTGCTACCTGTCCTAGAACCTTGGTTTTTGAATTTAAATATAGGAAACAGAGAATTTAAATAAAGGGAAATAAAAATAAGGATGATAGAGATTTTATAACTAGAGCAAGTCCAAACTCAAAGGATCCAGAAAGATCGCCAAATCTGGGCCTTTGAAGAATAACTTGACCAGACGTAAAGTCGTCCTTAAACCTGGTTCCCTGATTAAAGCAGCTGCTGGCTCTGGAGAAAGGGCTCATCTGAAAACTAAGGGGTGATTTGGGATCTGAGCAGAAGAGCGGCTTTGCCTATAGCAGCCCTGCAGGGCCTTGCCACAAGTCTGCTGCTGAGCAGGGGACACTGGAGAGAACCCTGAGGCAGCCTTGTGCATTCGGGTGATGGGGACGGGACTGGTCCAGGATCAGTCCAGGGCAAGAAGAAGCGAAGTCCAGGTCAGAGACATGGGTTACCGTCCTTCACTCTAATCTGATTAAAAACTAACGCCAGAGACACAAACACGTCCAGGTGGTCCCTTTCACACTGCACACTTGCAACTTTTCTTTAGTGACATTTTCTCCTTTGGGGACCACACAGGATCTGACTTAATGTTTGATGATGGCTCATGTGCTCATGCAAGCAGGCCCTCCTCAAAGATAAGTGGACATGCTCGCCCCATCCTGACAGCAAAGGACAACATGGTTCCAGGAAAGAGCCACGACAGTGTTTCCCTTAAGCCAAATTAAATCACATACTGGTGTAAGGCCTATGGTAGCATATTATTCTGTTCCACTTTTCATTCTGTCTGACCTAGTCCCTGAGCAATAGGACTGCGGCTAAACAAAGGCAGTTGTTCAAATAATTACAGGCCCTATGTGAAGACGCTAATCGTTTTAGTCTTGAAGTGTCAGTGACTCACCATCTTGGACTTTTGGCTTTGATGTGTATTCTCGCTGAAAATGGGGAGAAGGGTCTGGCTCTGCCTGGCAGCTGACAGCGGCAGCTCCAGAGCTGGCTGGTGGTGTCATGTCGCCCTCTCGTGGCCTCCGGAGCAGCGTGGCATGCTTGCAGCCAGAGCGGGAGAACAATCCAGGCCTCCTCTCCCTCCAGCTGGGCAGCCCTGGTGAGGAGGGCTGGACCCTCCTGAGATGACAGGTCACTGAGGCTGACCTGCCACAATTCGGCATGGCCCACCGGCTTTGGGTGCTGGCCTCCATCCCCACCCTTAGTCCGTGAGTGACCAGACATGAGAACACAGGACCCTGGCCCAGATTTTCAGCTGTCTCCCCCCAGCTCAGGACAGTATGTGCCTGGCACAAGTCAGTAAATATCTGTTGAATGAATGGATAAAACTGGGGATGGAGAGGACTCCTAATTAGACTCCAACTTCTCAGTTAAGTGTTTTTACTGATACACAATGGATCATTTTAGTTAGCCAAGGAACAGTGCTTGCTCTCATGACTTACTTTAATACATTTAAAAAGGTTCCACTCTGTCTCATTTCAAGCAGCCAAACTCTTTCTCTGTGTTCACATACGTGAATCACAAGAGACTGTATTTATAGATATCAGGATCTAAGGATGTGCTTTCCAACTGCATGCCTCACCTCAAGATAAGACTGCAGCCCCGCGGGCTGGTTCGGGGACCCCACCACATTGTCCACACAACCAGCTCTGAAGGGCAGCAGAAGCAGAGGGTGCTGCTAGCAGCATTTCACTTTTTGAAATGCTGGTGACAGGGTTTTTCCTTTTCCTAGAGTATACAGGCATCATTCTGATCATTGTTCTAACTGGTTTGAGGCTTCAGTCCATACTCTCCTCCCTTGCTAGCACCCTACAGGAAAATTATGTTGTCCCGAAGCCAGCTACCACTAATCCCCACAGCATCTTTTTATTCTTTAAGTCACAGGGGAAAGTCCATGGGGAGAAAAACTCTAAACACATGGCACAGCTTTTAGACACCCAGAGGACCCCTCCAGGATGACCTGTGGCGCTGGGGAAGCACTGGGATAGCACTGGGATGGACCAAGGCAGGGCCGCCTCCTGCCCTCCATCTCTTCGTGGCCATCACCGAGCAGATTTCCACCTCAAGTATGAAGCCCCCACAAGAGTCACCACCTTCACCTGGCTCAGCGTGGACACCTTGGCCACTGAAACCATGCTCAGGGGAGGGGCCTGCAGGCATGTCGACTGGCCCACGCTCCCACCCTGAAATCACTGGCCAAGGCAGGGCGCTCACTAGATTCTAAGCTCCTTGAGAACAGGCCCAGCCCCTTCCTTCTGCTTCATCCTCTTAGGAAAGCCCTCTGGTTCAACCCAAGAGAGGCCATGAAAAGCCTATTGGCTGATTTCTAAGTTGGCTCTTCTGCTTTCTATGCCAAACTTGACTCAAAATGCAATGCAGCTTTGGACCCCATACCATTCCAGAAACTTTACTGACCACCAACGTGTACCAGGCCAGTGACAGCTGCTGGGGACAGAGAGGAGGGGGCAGTCCTTGTTTTCAGGGACTGTAGGGTGGGCAGCAAGCACAGAGCTAAGCCCTGAGTCCAACCAGGCACAGTCACCTCTCGGTATCCCTGGGGGATTATTCCAGGACACCCCTCAGATACCAAAGTCCTCAGATGCTTCAGTTTTAAGATGTTTGCATTAACCTTCACACACAAAGTCCTCAGATGCTTAAGTTTTAAGATGTTTGCATTAACCTTCGCACATCCTCCTGTACACTTTAGACCATCGGTAGATTATTTCGAATCTAGATTACTAACAGAATACCCACATATCACTTCACTCACATGGACTGTGTAGTGGTCGGCATGTAGCAAATTCAAGTTTTGCTTTTTGTAACTTTGGGGAATTAAAAAATATATATTTTCGCTGGGTGTGGTGGCTCACACCTGTAATCCCAACACCTTGGGAGGCCAAGGCAGATGGATCGCTTGAGCCCAGGAGTTTGAGACTAGCCTGGGCAACATGATGAAACCCTGTCCCTATACAAAATATAAAAATTAGCTGGGCATGGTGGTGCACACCCAGGTACTAAGGAGACTGAGGTAGGGGTACTGCTTGAGCCTGGGAGGTCGAGGCTGCAGTGAGCTATGATCTCTGCCACTGCATTCAAGTCTAGGGAACAAAGCAAGACTGTCTCAAAAATATATCAATCCATGGTTGAATCCATAGATGAGGAACCCATGGACATGGACGCCTGATTATCTCAGCTGCCAGGAAAACATCCAGGTATGCAAGGGGCCCAGTGGTGGGGAGGGGATGAAGGGCTCCAGGAAGGCAACGAGAAGAGGCAAGGAATGTTTCAAAGAAGAGGTGGGGCAGGAGAGATGAGAGGAGCCTGCCAGCCCCAGATGACCTGAGCCTCACGGGGGCAGAGGTGGCAGTCACAGCCAGTCTCCATCTTCACCCTCTGCACCCCTCCTGGTGCCCAAGCACCAATGCAACATTAATGGAACAAGTAAACTGGGGACCTGAATGCAAAAGGAGAAACGCAAAGAGAGACAGGCAAAGGCCTCAGAAGGTCAAGTGGGTAAGGAATGGAGAGTCCAAATACCCTTTAGAGGAGCGGGGATCCTGGGAAACGCAGACCTCGGGGCGAGCAGGAGGGAAGGCTGGTAGTAAGTCACTGAAATGGTTTGCATGACAGTCAATAGCAGTAAAGAAAACTTGAAAAAGCAAGGGTGCTAGGTTTATATTTCTTCCTCTGAGCTATGGCACATAAATCAGGGTAAGTGATTATGGTATCGGAGAAGCTTTAAGCTGGAGAATTCTCTGCAGTTTTGGTCATCTCGTTAAAAGGAAGGTGCAGGAGAGGGTCATAATCCTAAGAAGGGAAGGACAACTGAGCACGTGCAAGGACTGCAAGAATGTGCCTGCAAGGACGTGATCGGATCCGGGAGGCCCACGAGTGTAGGGAAGGCTTGGAGGGACAGTGGCAGTGGCCTGGCACTCGGAAGAGGAATCTGTGCACAGAAGCCACTGCTCGCCAGGCACACATTCACTGCTGCTGCAGCCTCAGGTGCTTTATGCCTTTTGGTTTTTGCTTTGAAACACAGTCCATTCTGTCACCGGGCTAGAGTGCAGTGGTACAATCATGGCTCATTGCAACCTCGATCTCCCAGGCTCAAGCGATCCTCCTGCCTCAGCCTCCCAAGTATCTGCAACACAGTTGTGCACCACCATACCTAGCTAATTTTGCATTTTTTGCAGAGACGAGGTCTCACTATGTTGCCCAGGCTGGTCTGGAACTCCTGGGCTCAAGTGACCTGCCTGTCTTGGCCTCCCAAAGTGCTGGAATTACAGGCAAGAGCCACTGTGCTTGGTCAGGTACTTCACACACTTGTCTAAGCTGCTCTAACCTGTTGCATTAGGTGTTATCATCCTCATTTTCTAATGAGTAAACAGATACTCCAGGAGAAGAAGCAGCTTTGCCAACATCACTCAGCCAGAAAAGGGCAGTGCCAGACACAAATCCAGCCCCTGCTGGCTCCCAAAGGCTCTGTGCTTCCGCCATACCCTGCCTCCCCAAGGCAGAGAACGTCCAGAGGGCACTGGCAGGCAGTGTGGCCTCCTGACAAATACTAGGCAAGACACATCCTTGGAAGGCCAGGTAGGGAAAGGTATAGGCATTTCCAGGGGACAAAGAAATCATTGTGCAGATGTGGTTTCCTGGGGATATACTTCATCTCTGTCATTTGGCTGGAGCAGAAGAGAGAGCTGCTGAGGGCCACTCCAACAGCTGTGGGACAAATCTCCCACCCAGCTGCGGATCGCTGGGACGAAGGGGCCATGCAGCCTGGCTAACAGCAGCCTGCTCACCTGCTGCAGCCTCCCTGGGCTTCCCTGACAGTCTACGAAAAGGCATCTGATGGGCTCACCATTGGGACTGCAAAGATCCTGAGCCCTCCGGCACTCTCGGCTCAGTCAGAAGGCTGTGTCTGAATTAAAAGTGATGTGCAAAGACCGGGGCAGGTGAACACACACCACAGAAAACCTGTCTGTGGCAGCTTATGCAAGGGTGTCTTTAACATTGGACTCTATGGTAGAATCAGTGATTCCCAACAATATCTGAGGCTGAGGGAAGGAGGCAGGTGGAAATTGATTCTCTGAGACCACCTCACCGGAAAGCACAGCCCTGGCTTGAAGTTGCTTAGACAAGATTCTAGAATGAGATGTAGGGAGGTGGGGAAGCATCATTCCCAGTAGGTTGTAGGCACAAGGCCTTTGGGAAAAAGCCCTCTGGGAAGGGCACAGCCAGGGCCACATCCCCGAGGCATCTGCTAGGTGGGAAAGGGCAGCCTCGGCCTCACATTGATGCACGGACCCTACTGACAAGTGCTTAGATGTGCACAGCCCTGCACCTCCCTGAGCTGCACGTCACTCTGTTAGACAGGCTGGGAAGGGGCCATCATTTCGATCTGTATGTGAGGTCACTGAGGCTGAACGCACCAGCTTGTAGGTAGCAGAACTAGGGCTTGAACCAAGATTTGCAACTTGAAGCTCAAGGCCTCATCCACTACCAATCAACCAACCCAGACTGAGCTCCTCCTTAGCTTTCAAACGCCCACTGAGAAGCTGGACAGAGAGGACTTGTGTTCTGAAAAGCCTTTGGTTGTTTCGGGAGCCCATTTTGGTGTCTAAGAGGGATAAATGTGGGCACTGACTGGTAACTGATGTGTTCTGACACAGAGGAGCCTCGTGCCCCCAGGAAGTGCTTACCCCTTCCATGGGCGCGATGAGCAGGTCATACAGGGCACGGAGCGGGGGCTTGGCGAACGAGCTCTGCCTCCTGGGAAGAGAGGAGGTCCCGTCCTGGGTCGGTGACACAGTGTTACTGAACAGGCTTGTCATGCTCTGGCAGCTCCTGGGGAAGGAAGGGCCGAGGGTCAATCAGGGCCACGCAGGCAGGTGAGGATCACCCCAACCCTCCCAGCCATGCCCCTGTATGGAAGGCGGGCCAAGGCTTCACAGCAGCACCTCTGCCAGCCTCCCTCCCAGCTCCGGCCCCTTCTCTTCCCTTTCAGGTAATTTTCACACTACAGTGAGCACTGTCAGAAACCGCAGGGTAAACCAGCTGCACACAACAGCTTACATTTCTATGGTGTTTTTTCTACATAGTCAAATGTCCCTAAGTGCTGTTCAAAGGATTTAATTACATCCTGTGTGGAGCAATTGTGTGCAGGCAAACGTGAGGACCATTAGAAATCAGGGATAGCCACCAAGCTGATGAGGACAGTGCCCTAATACCAATTAATTTACTATGTGGGGGCTGCAGACAGGACAAAGAACATGTCAGCCCCCTACCTTGGGCTCAGAGCAGCCGCTGGGCACCCACCTGAGCACCAGCACAGGCTCTGTGGCAAGGCAGTAGAAACCCCTGGTCCCATGGCCTTACTGGGAAGATGCTAGGAGCAGCTGACCAGACAGCAGCTGCAGAGTGGGTCAGTTTGGGTATGGCTGTGTAGTTCTGTTTCACTTTTCAATTTCTGTTCCAGTGTTTCCGGGTGTAGATTAATATGGAAACATTTTCAACCCCAAGGACCCCAAGTTTCATACTGCCAACATGGGATGAGAGCATTCACTGATTCATTCATTCATTCACTCATTCCTTTGGAAAAATTTCCCCAAGTGCTGGCTGTCTGCCAGGCACTGGCATAGTCTCTGGGAACCTACAGAGGACAAAATGCACTAGTGAGCAGAAGAGGAACAGGGAGGGGAAACAAATCCATTTCCAGTGCAGCAGCAAGGCCGCCCACGCTCATCCTCTCAGAACCTGCCCTGTGGCCTGGCCAGGGCGGCTGCACCACAGCCATCAGTGACATTCTCTGCCTATTGGACAATTTTTTTTTTTTGAGACAGACAAGGTGTCATCCTTCCTGTAGAAGACAGCTTAAAAAAAGAGAGGAGGGGAGAAGGTGGTGTTCCATGGCCCAGGCTGGAGTGCAGTGGTGCAAACACAGCTCCCTGCAGCCTCAACCTCCTGGGCACAAGTGCTCCTCCCACCTCAGCCTCCTGAGTAGGTGGGTCCACAGGTGTATACCATGACACCCAGCTAACTTGTACATTTTTCTTAGAAGAGATGAGGTCTCACTGTGTTACCCAGGCTTGTCTTGAACTCCTGGGCTCAAGCAATCCTCTCAAAGTGCTGGGATTACAGGTGTGAGACACCACACCTTACCACCAGTGATCTCTTCGCCTTGATTGAGACACTGTGCATGGTGTTGGAGTTTCTGCCACATATTCTAGGATCCTTATGGGGAAAGACCCTGCCTTAAACCAGATACAACTGCTGTCTAGTTGATAGCAACTAGATGGTTGCCTAAGAAAAATACAGAAGGCTGTTCCTCTCTGCTGGTCCAGGCCAGGAACGATGACATCAAAATAAATTATTTGAAAGATTCAGTGATGTGTTTTCCAGGTGAGGCTTCCACCCCCAGCTCTTTCCCACTCTTCCTGGCAATGCACCACTTGACCTAAATTCTAGGGCTGTGTCAAGCCAAGCTCTCAGCACCCTCAGCCTCCAGCCTGGTGCCTGCGAGAGGTGAACAGGGCAGCAGGACTTGGAGGGCTGGAGAGCCCACCCTCGTCTGCTCCCTGGCCTCGCTCACTCTGGAAATGTGTAATTACAAGTGACGAGGGCCGAAGCATGTCTTTGCCATCAGAGCCAGTGAAGCACAGATAACCCTGGAGTGACACTCGAAGGCTCACTTAATTCCACAGAATACACTGCAAAGAGCAATTCTCCCCTCAAGGAGAGATTTCCAAATTGCTCTCCTGAGGAGGCGCTTTGGCGTGACACACGGTGTCTGTCACGGCACTGTCTGTTACCACACACATGCATTCTCAGCAGACAGGGAGCACAGCCCGGAAGAGCCCAGGCTGCCATCCAGACAGCAGATGGGTGGCAGCAGGAGCACTAGGTGCCCTCTTCCTGTGTACCTCATGTTTCACAATCTAGATGATGGCCTGGACTGTGGGCGCATGTACCCCCAGCTTGAGGCGCCTGAGTCTGATCAGTCCAGCTGAGGGTGACTAGGAGGAATGCCATGACCCCAGACAATGTTGTGACCTGAGGTCCTCAAGATGACTGATGGGGACACTCCACAAACCTTCAAGGCCCTTCGGCTTTGAACTGAAAAGGCTCCTACTAGAGAAAGAGACGCCAGCTCTAGGGAGTTCTCAGGACAGCCCCAGCTGTCCAGGGAGATCCAGGAGATTAGCTGCTCCAAAGCATGGCTACTTACTCCAACATATCAGAACCAAACACCCGGCCCAGCTGACCCTCCCTGAGGAGCACAAGGTGTCAGGTTGGGCAGTCCCTGGAGGTCTGGGCAGGGCACCCCTACTGCCAATGCTGAACTGCACAAGGAGTGCCAGGGAAGAGCTGGAGTCTGATGCCAGCCAGCAATTCCAAAGAGGAAAATGTCTGGAGGGAAGTGGTGGACAGACCTGCTGAGCTCGAATCCCAGCCTTGGGCAAGTCATTTACCCCTGGGCACTGCTTCATGCCCTGCAATCAGGGGCAGCGTCCCCAAGGGGCAGGGAGTGTGGGCCTGGAGAGGATGGCTACCGCGCAAGCAGAGCCACCTAAGGCTTGGGCATGTGAGCTAGAGACAGGCCTGGGGCGGGAAGGCAGAGGCCAGGCTGCAGATTCCAGGGCCTAAGTGCTAACGGTGGTGGCGTGTTCTTAAGGAAAATGCCATGAGCGCCAGAGGCATTTAAGGGGCCCGGTGGCGCCAACCCATCCCACGTATGTCACTGCCCATGATGTGCCAGATACTGGGTGCCACCCAGGCCACGAGTCTTTGCCCTGGGTTCCAACAGTGGTGGGGCAGTGCCAGAGACAAGTCCCTGACTCTCACTGCTGGTCAAGCTGAGCTGAGGGAAGCCTTTTTGGGACAGCACCATTTGATCAAATGATCAGCACCATTTGATCTGGGCTATGAGGGTCGATTTGGAGGTTGCCTGCCTGGACAAAGTGGAGGTCATTCTGAACAGAGGAACCACATAGGGAAACAGAGACTGGGGTGATTAGGGCAGTGAGTGTGAGGAGTCATGCAGACAGAGGGCTGGGGACACAGGCTGAAGAAGAAAGTGGGCCAGATGGGCCTGGGCAGAGGCTCTGGAGTTATCTATAGGGAGAAGCAGTACCTCGTACCTCTTTAAACAACCAGGATTGCCTGATCAGGAAGTTCCTCTCCCTAGGCTACTAATTCTTTCCTAGGGGATGAGCATAAGAAGGCCAGCTGTGTCTATACTCCTCCCCTGAGAACATTCCCCTGCCCCCAGGGCTGGGTTTTGCAGAGTAGCCATGATCAGACCATATGCCACCCTCACCCTGGCTAACTTCAGTTGGGAAGCCAGTCAGATGCTTTGACCAGGGCTGGGAAACACACAGCCATTTAAGGCACCTGTCTGACCTGGGGATATTTCCTGGAAGACCCTCTCTGGGCATCTGGGTATGTTCCCAGGCAGTACAGATTCTTCAAGAACCAGATCCTATGCAACAAGATCATCTTGATGCCAAGAGCTGAAAAAAAAATAGAGGAACCAGATCCTAATGGGGTGGGCAGGGCACCTGAGCTACAGCAAAGGCTCTACCTCTGAGCCTCCGCTGAGCACCCCCTGCCTGGAACTGAACCTGATCCTGCTCTCTCCAGGCCACCAAGCCCACCTGTGCCCCAACAACACTTGCTGACCTCTGCCCCCTGGATGCCACATCAAGTGCTAGCTCTCAGCCTCCCACCTTGGCCCTTCCTGCAACCTGGCAGCTCGCAGACCAATTATCTCTGGAGCAGCAGTTCCTGGACACTGACCCTGGCCAGCCCAGTCTGGGTGGGCCCAGCAGGACCTGGCCACAGGGCCCCTCGCACTCAGGCAGGCGGTCCTTTAAGAATACCCCTCTGATCTGTGCTGGTACTCAGTGGGGGGCACCTGTCCCTAGAGATATCCTTTTCAAAATAAAAACAAAAGCCTAGAAATAGTCAGCTGGTAATTACAAAACAAACAAACAAAAAAACCAACCAGCCTGAAACCATGGTTTGAGGTCGAGGTAAGTCCATGAAGACTTTCTCCCTGAGCAGGAGGCATCTGTGGCTAGCCGTCGGGCCCCGTGGCAGCAGCCTTCGCAGGCCGGCGTCTGCTGGGCCCAGTGCTGCCTTTCCGCCCATGCCTATTCTTTAGTAGCTCTTCAGGCAGCAGTGACCTCTGGTTTCTCCAGGCTAATGGCCCTGGTCCACCTTGACAGCAGCCTCATGCAGCTGGTCCCCACTGGGGAACTGCCCTGGGAGTGATAGGCTCAGGGGCAGAGAATGGGAGTGTCGGGGTAGGGCGCAGGCAGGAAACCAGGCCAAGAGCGACTGATGGTCCCTTGAACCCTGGGAGCCCTCTGCCGGAGGTGTGCATGCGGGGAGGGTGTCGGGTTGGGACTCCGAGGACAGGATGTGGCAGGACACAGCCCCTCTCTGGTTGCATGGGCGGACCCGAGGTTTCCTTGCCTCTGCCATCATTAGTGCTGCTGCTGCCTTGTGCAGACTGCTGGGAGCTGGTGAGGGTGAGCTCCTTTCACATGCAGCTGCTGTTCTCACTACAACAGTTCAAGCAGCCCTGCAGCTATCTTACTGGGATACCTCTGCCTGGAGATCTGCATAAAGATATATTCCCAACAGCGCGAAACTGCAAAGCAGCCAGCTCCTTAGCCCCGAGCCTTGCTGTTCATAGATGGGAGTGGACCACCAGTTTGCCTAAACAGGTCACCAAAGAGCTGTGACTCTGGCAAGGCATGCCGCTTTGTACTTCCTTGCCGGTAAAATAAAGGGTTGGGCTAAAGTTCTTGTAGGCCTCTTCTAAGTTGTGCTTTTTTTTTTTTTTAATTGATGATCAATCCAACTGGAACTTCTAGTTTTAGAAAATGAAAAATCTCCTCTAACTAGGCAAGCCCTCCACCCCTCTACTGAGCCTCAGCCCCTCCTGTGTCTCCCCTGTGTGGGAACCAGGCATGGGACAGTTAGGATGCAGGCACAGCTTTCGGGCATTGCAATCTGCCCTGGAGAGTTGGCACTGCTGATACGTGTCCTTGTGGTGAAGTGCAGTTTTGGGCCTCAGAGTCACGGTGGCTGGCAGCGGGTGCCCTGGGCTATGAGCCCCAGGTGGCAGAAGGCTCACAGCGGCTGATGGCGTGCACTGGAGCGTGAGGGACGACCTGCTCTCTGCCGCCGTCCTTCCTGCAGTGTCACAACCCAGTGCTTCACGGCTTCATAGAACGGCCACCGAGGGCGCAGGGGCTCCTCAAGGCAGCCCCCTAGGGCACATACAGTATCACTCCGATCTCTATAGGCCTTTCACCCTAGCTGACTTAGGCCTCAGCTCTCTGGACTCCAGAGGACAGTGCTTTTTGCTTGCTAGAATGGGAGCACGGAAAGGGGTGGAAACATGCTTCCCACGTGGCAGGAGTGTGAGCTGCAGCAGGGTCTGTGCTGCCCATGTAGAAATGAAGGCAGCTCAGAGAGGGAGGGCACACATGTACCCCTCTGCCAGCACAGCCAGGCCTGCCATGGCAGCCTCACCAGCTCAGAGTCTGTGAGGTTACTCCTCCTTTTCAGATGAGGAACCAAGGACCAGCGAGAGAAAGAGACCTGCACAAAGCCACCAGGCTGGCGGGGGTCAGGACTCCCACCTGGCAGGGTAGGGGCTTTTGCTGTGCCCTCCCAGCCGCCGAGTCCCTAAAGGTGATATGACAGTGGGCGGCCCCTCCTGGGGGCTGCAGCTCTGGGTTTCACAGCTGCACCACCCCAGGGCTCCAGCAGGTGGCACTGGCTCACTTTTCTCACCGCCCGGCCCTTGGCTGCCGGGACCCAGCTGGGCTAATTGACAGCCGAGCTCTCAGCAGAGAATCTTCTCACCCCACACTGTCTTTATTAGTTCATTCTTTAGATGATATTTATTAACTACTTCGGGAACATTTTCATTGTCTGCACGGCACACAGTCTGTGTGGTGGCAGGAAAAAAGAGAGGGCCCAGCATGCATATAGAGAGAGGTGAGGCCACAGAGGGTCTGTGAGGAGCAGCCGAGGGGCAGAGGCATCAGGGGTATGGTCTTGTCTCTGGAATGGTGACACATGCCAGCTGGGCTGGGCTGCCCTCGCTGCTCATGAATCTCTCTTTCAGGGAGGATGAAGGGATCTATTCCTGAGGCAGGAGGAAGCCAGTGCACTGCTCGCACTCCTTTCGGCAGTCAGTGCTGTGACGGTGCCTTCGAGTGAGTGTGAGCCTGCCCAGGTGTGCAGCTGCTCCCCGGCTTCCCACCCACGCTCGGCTTAAAGAGGGAAGTTAATTCATAGTGCAGAGAGCAGCCTGGGCAAATCCCCCTCCCCCAACACACAAACACACACACACACACACACACACACACACACACAC
>NW_016107552.1:252245-281563 GCF_001604975.1 Cebus imitator | reverse complement strand
ACACACACACACACACACACACACACACACACACACACACACACACACAGAGCTTTCTCTGCTTGGGCCAAACAAGTTCTTTCAGGCAGCTGGGACCCGGCAGACCTCCCTGTGGAGTCTGCCCGCCCTGCCTTCTGTGGGGCAGGCTGCCACCTCAACCTGCTCTGCTCTGTCGCCTGGCTTCCAAGGCAGCATTTCTGCAGCAGTCTGGGCTTGAGGAATCGGGTCTCCCACGTGCAGAACTGCACTGTCTCCTCGGGAGGAAAGCATCTACATGGGGTCAGCAGATGAAGACACAGGGGCTTGACTCTTCCTCAGGATGGCGGGGCCCACCTAGCCCTGACATTCCGGCCCTCCTGTCTCTGCAGTAGGGCTGACCAGACGGCCAGGAGGAAGGAACAAGCATGCTAGAGCTTGGTGCAATCTTGAAGAACCTCACTGGCTGGCTGGGGCTGTCTGCTCCGCACACATCGACCCAGAGGCAGACACTACTGTGGGGGCAGCACTGTTAGACTGCCTGGCGGGGAGGGGCAGCTAGGAAGGGTGCCACCTGAGGAATGCATGAAGAGGTGACCCAAGGGAAGGCTCTGTTCCTCACAGCACCAAAGGTGGTGTCCATTCACCCATCAACACAGGCTAGGTACCCTCTTGGTGGCCTGGGAAAGCTGCAGGGGGACCTCAGTGAATGGGGAGATTTGGTCCTTGCCCTCCCTCTAAGGCAGCAACATCAGGGCAGGGCCCTGCTGCCCCACACAGGCAGGCAGCAGAAAACCTGTGGCCTGAGGGGCCTCTGCTTTCCAGGGAGCCCAAGGCCTAGTGCTGTGGCATCAGCCCTGAACCCTCATCTGGTTTGTGCCCTCTATCCCAGAAAGAAAGACACTGCACAGAGCACCAGTCCAGGGGCCATCTGAGCAGGACTCTCCCCAGGTCAGAGGTCTGCAGAAGTCAGGGAGGGGCCTCAGTGGTGGTGGCTTGTTCAAGGTGTGGCTGCCATTTCTCAGCCCTGTCATTTCTCCTCTGATCAGACACACAGTCCTCACCTTCTCAGGATGTCTTTATTATGCATTTTCCCCTGCCATGCCCTCTGTGCTGCTCCGTGGTCAGGCTGCCCTGGGGGGATCCCGCCTGTGCCCCTCACTCGCTCACCTGTTCACACTCACTCAGGTGAGCCCCTCAGCCCCTCTGGGCTGGAGCTTCCTGCCTCACCGGCGAGGACTGCACCTGGCAGACTGAGTGCAGCTCTTGCTCTGCTGGGATTGAGCTACCTGGAAAATCCTTTGGCTCCTTCCTCCCTCAACTGAGCCCTAACCAGGATGCTCCCAAGTCCCCTCTGGGGCTCTCAACTCAGCTGCATCTTCTGAGGAAGCTGGCCTGAGATTTGAACCTGAGTTTTAAGACATTAATAGAAAAATGAATTGGCAAATCCATTATATTCAAGTAACCAGAGGTGTCTCAATTCAATTAAAAACCAGGATTCTGAAAGCATTCAGTGACTTCCCTGCATGAACATTCTCACACGAAAGGTTGTCTCCTCTGGGAGATGAACCTGGCGAACACTGCATTTTAAGTACTTATGTAATAAGCTGCAGGCACTTCTGCCCATTCCCCTCCTTAATTGCCATGTGCCTGGC
This sequence comes from Cebus imitator, assembly GCF_001604975.1. Lineage (NCBI taxonomy): Eukaryota > Metazoa > Chordata > Mammalia > Primates > Cebidae > Cebus > Cebus imitator. Next base: position 279,932 of record NW_016107552.1, on the reverse strand, counting down.
TGCTCCTCCAGAGAAGAGCCACAAAGCTGGGCAGGTGCACCCAGGGACCCTGGCTCTTCTGGCGGTGCCTGGCTCCTCTCAAGCCCAGGAATGAGTCTGGAGCTACGTGTGGCTTCTTTCCCTGTGCTCTTGGACTCTCCCGGGCATGATGGGTCTGTGGTAGGTTCCCTGCCTGCACTAAGGGTTGTGGCACATGCCTCCACCAAGCGGGCCTGCACCCGCCCTCCTGCAGGAGCCACGCAGCAGTTGGTGGTGCCTGGCCTCTGCCCACTCTGGGCACTGTGCTGTGGCCATCTGTTCTTTGCTGTAATGGGTATGAGGCTCTGGGGCCAGGCCTGGAGATGCTCACCTTAAAAGAACCCGATGCCCAGGCCAGCCTTGCATAGGCTTTTCCTGCTGACCCCATTCAGAGGTCAGAACAAAGGCCTGAGCCAGGCAGTCATTGAGGCGGGCTTCTGAAGTGCTCTGGGATGGAGAGAAGAAAAGACAACCCTGTGTGTGGCAGCCCGCCCAGCTGATGCACATCCAGCAACACAGCAAAACCCCCTTCCAAAGGGCTTTGTACTTTCATGCAATTTGTGGGTCCAAGCCTGTCCCTGAAAACAAACCTGTAGGGTCTAAATCACTCATTCACAGAGAACCTCCAGAGCTGGATTAGTCAGAGTTGTCTGAAGACAGAATTCACTGCCTCGGGAGGTAATAAGCTCCCTGTCACGAGAGGAATTTAGGCAAAAGACGGGTGATCGCTTGGCAAGGGAGTTAGATGGATGGGGGTCTGTGGGGCTGCAGCACTGTCTCTGGAGTCTGGCAGACCCAGCTCCTAATGCTGGCTCTGTGATTTCCCAGCTGTGAGACCCTGGGCAACTAATTTACCTTTAATAAACCTTGGTGTCATCATAGTACCCACCGCTCATGGTTGCTGTAGGGATTGACTAAGATAACACATGTAAAGCACTTAGCACAGTGCCGAGTGCTGGGAAGTAATCAACAGAGGCTCACTGCTGTCATTATCATTTTTGTCCCTCCCTCCCTTCCTTCCTTTCTCCCTTCCTCCCTTCCTTGACCAACTGCCTGTACCTACTTAACACAAGGCACTTTGCTAGGCTCCTTGTGGGATACAGAGATAAATCAGAAGTGACTGAGCCTGGGGTGAGTGCACAGCCTGGGAGGGGAGAGGGCATGGACACAGGTGACAAATGCAAGGTGCAAGGTGGTGGCTTCTGCGGGCACTTCTGCCCGTTCCCACAGATAAAGCACCAGGAAGTTTTAGAGAAGGGAGAAGTGATTTCCAGTTGGGGCAATCCAAAGTGGATTTGTGAAAGATGCTGTGTTTGAGACAGTACCTCAAAGGAAAGCCCTCTTTAGCCATGTCTCCATGCCCAAGTGAAAACCCTGAGATGTGAATGGGCAGGTCCGGGATTCCTCTGGGTTAGGACAGAGGGTGGGGGAAAGTGGAAAAGGAAATGGGAAGCATGTCAGGGTGAGACTGTGGAGTACTCAGATGTCAAGCTCCGCACTTCCACCCAACTCCGCTGGAGCTCCTGTGACTCCTGGCGAGAGAGGGGCACAATCAAAACTGTGCCCCAGCCAGAGGGAGGACAGCGAAGACTGTCAGCCTGCCCCATGTGGGTGGCAATGGGATCAACGTGAGGGAGAAAGTCACATCCAGTGAGGAGCAGATCTCATCTCTGCCACTGACAAGAGGGCAGACTTGGGGCAAGTCACCCTGCTGAGCACCAGTGACCGTTGGAGGCTGTTGATAGGTATTAGAATAGGCAGGGCAGATCCTTGCCCAGAATAGTCACAGGAAGGTGAATATGGACGGAGGCCAGCCACAGCATGCTCTGCATGCCCACATTTAATGTGGCACAGGTGACCTGGAGGTCAGGGGTGGAGAGAACACTTAGCTCCTTACTGGGGCCAGAAGCCTCAGGGGCACCAACAAGGAGCAGGGGACAGGGATCAGGACCCTAGCCGGAAAGGTGGGTATGCAACCCTGGGGGTTCAAAGCCAGGGCTATAGCTATAGCTGGCAGCAGTCTGGGTCCCCACTCTGCATTTATTCAAAGTGTTTCCGGTGGCGCTGAGAGGTTGTACCAGGAAGAAGCATCAATCAGGTTTCTTGGTGAAGATTTGATCTTTTAGATCATTTGAGTGGTAGGTTCACCCCTCAAAAAAGAGCCTTTTGTGCCATAGAAACCTCAGACTCACAGTAGGGAGAGAAAGAAACTACTAGCTACACAGCAGGACACATCTGGTCATCATCACACTTACTGCATCCTAGGAACAACTCTGTCAGTAGGCATGGTCACCTTCACTTTCCAGATAAAAAAGTAAAAAGCTGAAGGCACCTTAAAGAGCAGAGCCAGGTTTCAAATCAAGGTCTGGCTGGCCCCAGCACCCGAGATTTCTTCTCTGCACCGTGTGCTTCACCACAGACAAAGTCTAGTCCTGGGAAGACAGTGATGAGCAGATCACTGGCCTACCCTGGGCTTTTGCAGCATTGTTGCGGTGTGCCTCTGTATGGCCCTAAAGCAGGGTGGCCCACATGTATGTTCACAAAGAACCACAGTCTGGCCAGGCACGGAGGCTCACATCTGTGATCCCAACACTTCGGAAGGCCAAGGCATGAGGATCACTTGAACCAGCCTGGGCCACATAGCAGGACCCTGTCTCTACAAAAAATAATTTCAAAAAATTAGCTGGGCGAGGTGGTGTGCACCTGGGGTCCCTGCTACTTAGGAGGCTGAGGCAGGAGGATTGCTTGAGCCCAGGAGTTTGAGGCTGCAGTTAGCTATGATGGCACCACTTATAACCCAGCCTGAGTGACAGAGTGAGGCTCTGTCTCTGGGGGAAAAAAAAAGAATTACAATTACACATCCATGTAGATGCACATACAGCAGGACACATGTGTGCCAGGTCCCAGCTTACTGGCCAGGCTGGCCTTGCGGAGATGGCTCTTCACTCCACTGTCCTGCTGATGCTTTCTTCCCCAAGCTTTCAGGAAATCCTCCTGTGTATTACAGTCATTTCATTCTCTCCCACCTGCACTGTAGGCCAGGCTTTCATGCACGGATTTGGAGGGCAGGGCAGGCTCTGGGAGCACTAATGCTCTCTACTTTCAGGGCCTGACCCTCAGGTGTTGAGGGCAGGGGGGAAAGGGGCAGGGAAAAGCTCTGCAGGGCCTTCCTCTGCACCCCTCAACATGGCAGCCAGCTGCAGCTCCCCCAGAACCCCTCCACCCTGCCATTGGCTTGCACACTTCATAACATGTGGCTGAGGTCCCTGTCTAGCAGACAACCTCCTGGGTGGGGAACCAGTAAGGTGCTGGGCCCATGTGATCCACCCAGCAGGACACACACACACCCGTGCCATGTTAAGTATGGGCACGCTGAGCACTGTGGCTGGCTCACTCCCACCTGGAGCCTTCCTTTCTTTCTTTTCTCCCTGCCCTGTAGTCATGGAGGCTGGGCCCATGGGATGAAGATGCCTCTTTTCCCATCTAGCAGGACCCCGGTTTTTGCTGGGGATTCTCTGGAAGGACCCCCAACCAAGCTGAGGTTCTCTCTTGCTGATTCCTTATCCAGTCTCCTGTGGGAGACCCGGACTGTGTCGCAGGGCACTGGAGGGAAGTTGCAGAGACCTGAGGGTGGGCTCTGGCCCTGCTGCGCACCTCTCTTTAGAATAAGGAGACTCCTTTGTCCTCTTTTGGCTCTAGTCACTGCTCTCTGGACAATAACAAAGTCCCTCTCCACATCGTGTTCCACAAAGACACAACATGGAAATTTAAAGATCCAGGATGCTTGTTGCATCAGTAGTGGTTACAGAAGTCAGGAAAATACTGGCTCTAAATGACTCTGGATGGGCGTACCTTAATACCAAGGCACTCCCTGTAGTCCAGGATCCAAGATGCAGTCAAAAGCCTGTCCTGTTCTTCCTTCTCTTTTCTACAGCAAATGAGATCTGCTGACTGCCCCAGGTCCAGTCACATACACACATACCACATATACATACTACACACAAACACACACATACACAACCCTGCACATACAAATACATACATCCATTCCCACAGTACCCCCCCAGACACACACACACTTACATGCCTGCGCTGGCCTAGCAGTCCTCAGCATCACTCTCAAAGGGTAGGGCTGCTGCTCTGCCCCTGGGGCTCACACCAAGGTCAGGGTGCTAGCCAAGAGAAGAGCCTTTGTTTTTCATTCAAGAGCCATACCTGCCCTGAGTTCAAAATGCAAATGTGTTTTCTGCCAATAGGCAAGAAGAAAAATAACGATTGCGGAGACCTCAAAAATGACAGCAGAACAAAGACCAACTCCTGGAGTGGCAAGGGAGGAAAACCTAAAGCCAAGTCTCACTTGACTTGCATTAGCTACAGTGGCCTCATTGCCAAATCAGTCCAGCAAACCACCCAGGAACAAAGGGGCCAAGGAATCCATAAAATCACTGAGCTAGAGAGTCCCTGGAGAGGGGAGCCCTTACTGCTCCAGCACACAGGCCCTACACACATGGCTGCTTCCACATCACCTCTGTTGGCTCTAGGGTACGAGCACTCTGCAAATGCTAACCACTATCAGCAATCTGCAGAATAGCCACTTCTAGCCGTTCTGTTCAGTCACAAGCCAGTGCACCTCTTAGCCCAGATCCCTGGCCATACATGGGGCAGAGAGGGAGGCCTGGGAGCCCACAGCGTGGCCGGGACAGGCTGGCAGGGAAGCTGTGAGGCGTGTTTTGGCACCTGCTCGTGGGCAGGTCTCCCTCCTCTCTGGCCTATGTGTGCTCAGCTATAACATGTGAGGCTGCACTGAAAGTCTTCAAGGCAGGTTTGCACTGTTCTAATAAGGATGCCTTGGCCTCTGTGGTTCCGTCAGCAGTAGCTCCACTCTCTTGTGGGATGAAGGCCAGAGCCCCCCTTCCTGTGCTTCCGAGACGTACCAGAGAACATACAGTGTTGCAAACTTTCCTGGGCCTTAAGGGCTCACTGCGCTGAAGTGGGAAGAATGCTGGGTATCTCCCTCATCCAATCTGCCCTTGGTGTCCTCTAAAGAGTCAGGACTGGAAGAGTCTGCGGAGACTCTTTCAACTGCTTTGCTTTTCAGAAGGTGGGACTGGGTTGGGTCAGACCTTGCCAAGGGAGGTGGGTGCAGGCTCTGGGGCTGTGGGCCTTGCAGCTCCCCACTCAGTCACCAGGGCTGGGCATAGTACTCAGCCTGGCTGGAGGCATAGATTGTGTTGTGATGAATCAACAAATTCATCTACAATGAATCAACAATGAATCAACAAATTCATCTACAGTACTGTGCTCACTGAAGCTACTGCAGGGCTGCTCAGAAGAACAAAAACCATCTTTCCAGGCCAGGCGCGGTGGCTCACGCCTGTAATCCCAGCACTTTGGGAGGCCGAGGCAGGCAGATCACGAGGTCAAGAGATAGAGACCATCCTGGCCAAGATGGTGAAACCCCATCTCTACTAAAAATACATAAAATGAGCTGGGCCTGGTGGTGCGTGCCTGTAGTCCCAGCTACTCGGGAGGCTGAGGCAGGAGAATTGCTTCAAACTGGAAAACGGAAGTTGCAGTGAGCTGAGATCACACCACTGCACTCCGGCATGACGACAGAGTGAGACTCCATCTCAAAAACGAAAACAAAAGCAAAAAAAATCATCTTTTCAAAATGAGGACTCCACCACTCAAAATGCACACCACCCCCAGGCCCAGGGTTGACAAGCTAGGGCCCCAGGTATACCTGGCTTGACCCTTTTCTTCCATAGTGCTGAGGTCCTGGGGGACTGGTTCTGACTGCCTGAGTGCCTGCAAGCAGGTCATCATGGATTCCTGACAGTCTTTTGGCAGCTCTCTCATGTGAAGGACTTGAGGTAGGAAGGGAAGAAGGATGGAAGACGCTGCAACCCAAGGTGGCCAACAGCTGCTGCACAGGCACACAGACGTCTCATTCCTTCCAAAGTTTCTCTCCCACGTTATCTTTTTTTTTTTTTTTTTTGAGATGGAGTCTCACTCTGAAGTGCAGTGGCACAATCTCAGCTCACTGCCACCTCCACCTCCCGGGTTCAAGCAATTCTCCTGCCTCAGCCTCCCGAGTAGCTGGGACTACAGGCGTGCGCCACCGCGCCCAGCTAATTTTTTGTATTTTAGTAGAGATGGGGTTTCACTGTATTGGCCAGGATGGTTTCAATCTCCTGACCTCCTGATCTGCCCACCTTGGCCTCCCAAAGTGCTGGGATTGAAGGCGTGAGCCAACGTGCGCCCCCACCACCCCGCCACGTTATCTTAAGAATTTAAGTTCAGCACTACCCTTCCAACTTTACTCAAAACAGCAGAAACCCACCAACTGCACAGTGCCTACCATGCCTTAAGTTGGTCAGTGTGTGATTTATACGTTGGCTCCTTTATTCCCACATTACAGGAAGCCTGCAGGGTAAGAAGCCATCGCCATTTCACAGATGATGACACTGAGGCTGACAGGTGAAGCTGCCTCCCCAGCGTCCTACAGCTCGTGAGTGGCAAGGCCAGAGGCTGAGGCTGCGCTCCGAGCTCCTCACGCTGTATAGTTTATCTCCTCAGCTCGCATCACACGGCGGAGGTAAGTGTCGCCTGCCTCACTGGCTGAGAAGTTGGCAGGGCAAGAACCTGAGGCCAGGCCCAGTCCCAGGCCTCCTCACACCTGGTTGTGTCCTGCATGAAACCAAAAGCAGTGAGACAACTGTGAAGGTGCTGGGGAGAAGGGGCTAGGGGCGAGCTAGCTGGAAGTTCTGGCCTCCTTACAACCAGGCTGCCAGCTCCTCCATCCCCTGCCCTTGGCTCCCTTCCCACTCAACTCAGCCCTGGGAAAGTCAACACGCATTTGTCACCCTGACAGCACAATAATGAGAGGAAACTAGGGCCTGGAGTAGGAACAGACAGGGCACACAATGCCCTGCACAGCAGGGCTGCCAAGCAGAGGCTGCCTCCCACCCAGTGCACAGTCACTTCCCTCCTGTGCTCCAGGGTCAACCAGCTGCCCTTTAACGGCAAGCCCTCAGGTTGTGGCAGGGACCTAGGGAGTCTGTGACGTCTTTCCAAAGAGGTCTATCGACATGTACTTCCAGGTTGCTGCCTGGCAACCAAATGACAGTGGGACAGGTGTCCCTTAACCCCAATTGCCTGTCCTGTTTATCTGGACCCAGCTCGGGTATCACTCCTGAGGAAAAAAAGGGGTGTGCTGGCTTGGAAATTTTAAACCTGATTCATCTTAAAGCCATTAAGTCCTATTTGGTCAGGTAACAGGGAAGTGAGGTCTTGGCACAGACGGGTGAGCCTGGGTCTGGAGGAATGCATTCCTAGGCCCAGTTTCTCCCTCCAACAGCACTAGCATTCCCACTCTCCCTGACCTCCCTGAATGTCAGGCCAGGAAGTCAGTGCAGGTACCTGGCCCGTGAGTTACTTGCAGAAGTTAGCAAAGAAGTATGTGAAGTTACTCTGGCTTCTGCCTGATGTTGGGAAAGACAGCTCTGAGGCTACGTGAAGAAGCAGCCAACTGTCCCCTGGGACTCCCATCCCAGCCAAATGAGAATTGTCACGTCAAGCCTGCCACTGTTCTCTCGCTTGAGCGGGAGATGCTGCAGTGAAGCAGAGGCCCTGACGGGCATGGGCTGTGGAGGCATCACGCTTGCTGCTGCAAATGCATGACACGAGCCAGGAGCCTAACCAGCCGGAAGGAGCATCCACTGAAAGCACATTATCTGTGCTCAGAGCACCCTGCCCTGCGCTGGGCCTGCGGGAAGAGCCCCACGTGCACCTGTTAAAGAGGTTATTTCGGCGAACCATCCGCAGGAAGCCAGTGGGGTCAGTGACTGAGTTGAGTTTGTTGTTCATCTCTTCAAATTGCTGGTCCATGATGTCTCCTGCTTCACTCTCCGTCTCACTGCTGGCACAGGCCCTGCAGGAAAAATTGCAGAAAAAGCCAATCAGAAAAAGGAAGCACTGAGCTATGGAAGCCGGCTCTGAAGTCCTGTGCCATTCTGTCACCAAACGATCCTCCAGTGCCGATGGCACCAGATGCCAGCATCCCCCTATTCCCTCCTCAGTGTCCCTGAGGCCCTCTTCCGGAGCTGCTTTTGTCCACTGCTTCTCAAGATGAACTCTGGTTCGTTGTTTATGGCCTGTCACCCCCAGCTCTACTGTGAACTCTCTACAGGCAGGAGCTGTGTCTGAGTAAGAACTGCATTCCCAGCGTCCAGGACATGCATGACAGACTAGGTGAGGTGCTAGCTGTGATGGGCTGGCCAGGCACTCTTCCCAGCGTAGAGCTGAGGCAAGGGCAGCTGTGAGGCAATCCTCCCTCCACAAGCTGTAGTCCAGTTCATTCCAGAAACAGTAACTAAGCAACTACATTGTGCTGGTTACTGTCTAGGCAAGGGGGACGTGAAGCCTAAAATAGCATTTTCCAGACGAGGAGACAAACATGCTGGCAAGTATCTGCGATGCTGGCAGGGCAGGCACTGCTGGAGATGCAAACCTGAGAACTGCCACTGATTTGGCCCATTTTCCAAGCTCAGCATGAGGAAGTGACCATTGTTGAATTAATAGATTCATATTTCCCCAATGACAGACTTTAACAGAACATCTCACAACGAGTTTTAAGTAAACAGAAATGCCCAGGAGTACCTTGATTCATAAGGATGATTAAAATAGCAAAGGGCTTATTAAATGTGAAAGCCATGCACCGTGCTCTGATGAGACACAGACAGCCAGGCTGGGGCAAATGTGTCTGTGGGGGCACCGCCCACCTGCAGCCATCCTCCCCCATACCACACCACACCTCCCAACCAACTGAGGCTCACAAAGGCTCAGCTGTTGAGCCCTCGCCTATCCTAGGCATCAGGGCCACATTCAGACTTTGCTGAGATGCTTACTGATATCTCACCCACAGATAATTCTAAGCCCACAGGAAAAATACTTTCAGACCTTCCTGCTAACCAAGGACCAGCGTGAAGAAGTGGAGGGCACCAGGGCACTGCAGGCAGCAGACAGACTCACAAGCCTCTCATGTGCTAGGCAGGTGGGTCTCTGGAAAGGGGCAGGCCTCCTGTCACCGAGAAGAATAAGGCTTGGTGCATAGAGATTTGGGTTTAAGGCAAACATCACCCACTTCAAATGGCCAGCCTGGTGATACCTGTGACAGAGACGGGAACTAAGCTCCTCACTGGCTCATTCTGGGGGCCAAATGAAACACAGCATGTAAAGCTGCTATGCAAACTTGAGTGCTCTATGTGAACACCAACCCTGGTGTGATGGTTAAATTTATGTCAATGTGACTGGGCTGCAGGGTGCCCAGATATTGGGTTAAACGTTACTTGGGGTATGTTTGTGAGGGTATTTCTAGATTAGATTACCATTTGAGCTGGTGGGCTGAGTAAAGTAGACTGCCCTCCCCAGTGTGAGAGGGCCTCATCTGCTGATCCACTGAAGGCCTGATATAGCAAAGCAGTGGAGAAATAAAATTTGCTCTCTCTGCCCTGTTTCCAAGCGGGGGCATCAATCTTTGCCTTCAGGCTTGGACTTGAACTGAAACTTACACCACTGGCTTTCCTGGGTCTCCAGCTTGCTGTGGCAGATTCCGGGGCTTCTCAGGCTCCGTAACCACATCAACCAATTCCTTATAATAAGTTTATTTTATCTCTTTAGAAAAACAGATAAAAATACAAGCACATCCTATTTATCTCTAATTAGTGTGTCTGTATATATATATATATATACACACACACACACGCACACACTATATATACATATATACACACACACACTATATATATATACACACACACACACACTATATATACATATATACATATAGTGTGTGTGTGTGTGTGTGTGTGTGTATCTTTTATTGGTTCTGCTTCTCTGGAGAACCCAGCTAAAAACACCTAGGAATTATCTCAGAACTGCACTGATGGCGGGTAAAGTCCTGGCTATTAGCCTGCTTTTCTTCCCAGCCTTCATAGCCTGGAACTGGCTGTTTAAACACAGCACAGTACCTGGTATGCAGCAGGTATGCAGTGGGGAATTGCTGAATGAATGCATGTCCTATGCTGGAGAGAATTTTACATCGTGCAAAGTATTTTTACACAGATTTAATTGTCTCTCTATGCCAACTTTGTGAGGTAGCTCTTATTATCTCTATATTACATCTAAGGTGACAGGGGTTCCGAGAAGCCAAAGGGTATTAGGTAGTAGTAGTATCCATTGAAGACCTGGACAGAGCAAAAGAGTGGAGAAAGAGAAAATCTGCTCTTTATAAGCTCAGATCTGTGGCACTCACTGACCTCCCTCCCCCTCCCGCTAAAAGGCTATAGCTTCTCACAGATGCCATGCTTCTCTCTCCTGGGGTTTGACTTCGACAGGGAAGGGCTGAATATAGGAATTAGGAGAAACCAGGAAACTTCTAGCAACGAAACAAATCAGCAGGCTTCCATCACGCTGGAGAGCTTTCCTCCCTTTCACTGCCTCATGGACGTCAGCTGTACAGCCAAGCAGGTGAGGGCTTGAAAGGCTCCTTTGGGAGCTGAGGGCCCTTCACAGAGACCCTGGTAAATATTACTCAACAAGCTCCTCTATCCAGGGACACATTTATCATCTGAATGCAACTGCCTGCTTGAAGCTGAGAAATCGGCTTGTCATTCAGCGCTTTGCAAAGGGGAGAAGAATTGCCTGGGACCGGTATCAGCCTCCATTATCTTGCAGTTCTGTTCTTACTGTCAGCCACAGACTGAGCCCTCAGAATCTCCTGCTTAATGGGGTTGTTTCCTATTTCCTGACCCTTCAAAGTATTAACACTGAAGGGAAAAACAAACAGGTGATGTCACAGATAAGGGGATCTCCCATTTACAAAACAAGCCTCTTATCTCTGTAGTAGGAGTCCCTAGTGCCCTGCCACCAGTCCTCACAGTACACCCATTCTCTTACACCCATTCTTCTGAATGACTTTCTAGAGATGGCACATCTGGTCACCATAGGCCCTGATTCAATTCACACTGCTTCAACAATGATTACTGGGTGGGGTCCATGTGTAAGAACATAGGGGCAAACAGATAAGAGTCACATTAGAGTTGCCTTCAAGGTGCTTACTATCTAGTATGACTAGTATTCTTTAGAGTTCTTCCTTCTTATTAGCCAATCCCTTTTACTCCACTCTGTATTAGAGTTAACAATTCTTTAACTATTTCTGTGCAAATTACTGTGCAGTTTCTTATTCTTGCTTTGATATTGACTGATACATACTGTATGTTAATTAAAAAAATAAGGCCAGGCATGGTGGCCCACGCCTGTAATCCTAGCACTTTGGGAGGCTGAGGCGGGCAGATCACAAGGTCAGGAGTTTGATACCAGCCTGGGCAACATGGTTAAACCTCCTTTCTAATAAAATGCAAAAAATTAGCTGGGGCGTGGTGGCAGACACCTGTAATCCCAGCTACTCGGGAGGCTGAGGTGGAAGAATTGCTTGAACCCAGGAGGCAGAGGTTGCCGTGAGCCAAGATTGTGCCACTGCACCCCAGCCTGGCTGACAGAGCGAGACTCCGTCTCCAAAAAAATAAATAAATAAATAATAAATAAAATCCTGCTATGACCAAATCCTGGGAGGAAGTCAGAAAACTAAGATAAGCTTTGGTGCCACGCACTCACTCATCTGGTCACCAGGCTGACCAACCCTCAAAAGATCACTGTGCAACCAGTGCATGCCGGACACTCAGTTGGGGCTGGGATTACTTCAAATAAAGAATGCTTCTGCCCTTGAGAAGCCCAGAGAAGCTGCTAGATAGGCAGGCTAATCTCTGCAACATGAAAAATAAATTATTACATAGTAGTCCCTGTATGTATAGAGAGAGATTGAATGAACAATCAGTACAGGATGAGTGGGTGAGAGGGCAAGAAAAGAAAGAGAGGAGAAGAGAAGAAATATGAGAATGTGAATAAACAAACAGTGGCTGTGCAGAAAGAGCCCCTGAAGCATTTAATCTCACAGCCCCGATTTTAGCCACTATTCTGATGGCCATGATCTGAAACGGAGAAGAAACAATAGAGACACATTGGCTTTGCAGACAAAACTGGCGGGCATAGCTCAGCAGAGGATAACTTGAGGGAGAGAGGGCTATGAGCTGGCTGGCAAGGCAGTAGGAGTAGAAAAGGAGGGCACTCCTGACCCACCAGCTGCCCAGCCCTGGCAAGCTAGGGAGGCACCAAAAGCTAAGGCTCCACCTGTCTTTTCTTCCCAGTCTGCTTACATTCCGCTCCTGTGTACCCAGCTCTGGACCCTTGGCCCTGCCTACCTGTCTTGCCCTCCAGACTTGGCCACACTATTTCTCCTTCCCTCATGGGTCTCTCAGCCTAAGGATTCTGGCTCAGACATCCTTCCTGGGCCCTTTCTACTCCTGGACTCTGGAGGGTAAAAGAGAACTCTTCCTGTTCTAAGGCCCTGACTTGGCCCTTGCCCATTAGCCAGAGTCCTGGCTGGACTTCGCCCTAGTCCTTTGCCTGGAGTTGGGTAGAAGGTTGAGGTCTGGAAGTTATGGAGAACAGTGAAGGCAAAAGGTCAAAGTCAGTACAAGCTGGCCTAAGCGCAGGGCAGCAAGGTATACCTCCTGGTGAGGGCTAAGAGGGGAGCTAGAGGGAAGGAGCAGTCCAGAGGCAGGCAGTAGCTGCTTATAGTACCCACCTGCCCTGCCAGCATCTGTTCCAGAGACCCTGCGAGAAGCCCAGATCCTGCCTGCTCTGGGGAATATAAATCATGCCGTCACCAGAGGCAGGCTCCAAAATGCTATTCACATGCAGCTTTCCCCAGAGAGATGGAAATGGCCCGTGAATCAGGCACCTCGGAGCTGTGCCAGAACTCATCCCGTTCTTGGGGACAGGGCTTGGCAAGGCGCTCCAGATAGGATTTTCATTTGTAAGCATGGCCACCTGATCTCTCCAAGAACATGCTCTCTGTCATTCCCCTGACAGTTGCAACTGAAGCTCCACAAGGCACACTTTTATTTATGTCTCAGCATCTTTTTACTCATTCTGTCTCCATTCCCCACCCGCCTCCAAGCTTCTTGTGCACTGATAACCAGTTAGTTATTTGCCAAAGACCAACCACTTGCAACCCTAAAGCTGGAAATGATGGGCGAGACACTCCGTTTTGAGTTTCCTGTGCACAGGGCAGTGTGGCAGCGCCTACACCACTGGCCCCAAGCCCGATGGGTGCAGATCAAAGGCAGCAAAATGCTCCTTCTTTCAAAGTGAGGATCTCGTTGCAACTGGTGAAACTTCAGAAAGCAAGAGTTAGTCCGTTTGCTGGCATTGCCTATAATCATTTTTTGCCTTCTGATTCTGAAAGGCCAGGTCTAACTGCGCCAGCACCCTATGTTGGGGATTCTACAACCAGGAAGCAGAGGATATCTCAGAGATCTGCAAAGGTGCACAGATGACAATACCGTGGGCACTTTATTAGGTTCTGCGTGGGCTAGTCTGCCGACAGCTGAAAACGCCCACCCATTTTTCCCAGCAGTCACTTAGCAAGAGTGCCAGAAAATAAAGACATTAAGACTTTGGGAACTCAAGATTTCTGAGACCTCTGAGGCTTTCCCATGTAACTTACCAGTCCCTGTCTGTTTTTTCTTACTGACAATTAGTAAACTTTTAAGATGAAAAGAGTCTGGGCTTACTTTTAGGGAGAGCAAAGAAAGGCTGGGAGACATCCTGCTCTATGGGCTGTCTCACATAGAAGAAGAACCCAAGAAACAGAGAAGCGGATGTGAGTGTTTAAAGCAGGAATACAGGCTACACGTTGGGGATGAGGAGAAGGGGGCAGTGTCGTAGACAGCTTTGGAGTAACTGCTCTGACCATAAAGATTCTACTTCTAGAAGCTGCCTCCCTGATTCAAAGGGTCACATATGGTGACCATCCTCCCCTCAACTGGTCATTGTGCCAGAGGTGGATTCCTGCCCTAAGCTTGGCCTATCAGATTCCTTTCCGCAAAATCTGTGCACTGGAATTCAGGGGAGCTGAATGTAACTTCCTGTGGCTAGTTCTACAGGCTATGGGTGAGCACAGGACCAACCAAGGTGGCTATTTTCCCACTCTGGGATTAGGAGCAGAGAGCAATTTGCACCTCCAGCTGCAAACTGGAGGTCTGCAGCGGGACATGCCAAATGAAGCAGCTGAGCAGTGATGAGAACCAGGCTGCCTCCCACAGCCCAGGGGCTCCCACAGCTTTCCTCTTCTGTTCCAAGTTTGCCCTTGGATTTCATGGGACTCCTCACCCATACAGCCTTATTAGAAATCCCCCTCTTTGGATTAAGCAAGGTTTGTGGAGGATTGTGGGGGGAGAGGAAGGGCAGGGCAAAGAAGTGTCCTCAGGGACCTAAGTGTCTCCACTGCCCAAAGCCACAGCTGTCTAGTTGCTCTGGCATCATTCAAACTTACGGGCCATGTTGGAGGGTCAGCGGGTAGAAAGAGTATGAGCTGCACACCACAGCAAGGTATGCTAGAACCATCCAACAGGGCAGGGACAAGTGAAGGCCATTCTCTTCAGAAAATTCCTCCCAGTGTGCCCAATATCATATTCCAGACTTCACGTCCAGAGAAAATGTACAGCCAGCACAGTCTCCGAAGTCAAATCCACTGGTTCAAACCCACTGCAGGGGCCAGTAGTGGGGGCCCTTCTAGCATTTGCTGTTGACACTGCCGGGGGGGGGGTATGAACAGTTTCTCATCAGAAGGTCAGTCACTATCACACATTCACTGGTCTCTCTGGAAATGCTTATATTTGGATGACGCTAGATTTAATTCCTTTCTCTTCCTGTACATCACTCTAGAAATTGCTTTTCTCTGTATCCTCTCAAGGCTGTAATTTATACTATTATCTAACAGTTGTTATCTATAGAACAAACCTTCTGTTGGTCAGAAGGCAACGATTACATTAACCTGCTGAGAATCTATACACACATGAACACAAAACACATCTATGAACAATCAATGAATTCTATGTGCTTTGGTTGTTAAACTGATAAAACAATAAAAGTCCTCTTCCAAAATGCTTTCTTAAGAACATTTGAATTAAAAAAAAAAAAGTCTTCTGGCCTCTGGGATCCAGAACAATTGTGCATTTTTAACTCAGAAGCATTTTTGTACACATCCTTCTTATCTCATGGCCTGGAATTATCTAGTCTATACTTAAGTGTTAAAGAAGAAATACAGGTTTGCCCCTAGCTTTTCTTTTTTCAGTAAACACAGTGATCAAATAAATAAGAAGGTTTCACTTCCGTTAGCTCAACAGCTTGCATGCATGAATACAGAAAGACTGTAACAGATTGGAAGGCCCTATTACTTGGTGTCTTATTTTTGACATCTTTGCCGAGAAAGTGTTGGCAATGGAGTTTTCCCCTGACAATGTGGCTCTCAAGCCCTCTCCTCCACCAATTAGGTTTAATCACATCAAAAAGGCTCCAGTCAACCAATATGAATGCTGTCTAGTACAGGCTGAGTATCCTTATCTGAAATGCTTGGGAACAGAAGTATTTTGAATTTTGGATCTTTTTGGATTTTGGAATATTTACCAGCTGGGCACCACAAATCCAAAAACCTGACATCTGACATGCTCCAGTGAGCGTTTCATCTGAGCATCATGTTGACACTCAGAAAGTTTTGAATTCTGGAGCATTTTGGATTTTTGAATTTGGGATGTTCAACCTGCAGTAGAAAGACTGGGCTCCTGGTCTCTGAGAAGTGAAGGTGAGGAACCTGAAGTGTCCAGTATGGAATGTACTCATTCACCCACATATGCTGGAGACCCTGTAAAGAGCAAGATGCTATAAGATATTCTACCAAGTGTCAGAGTCTGTGCCCTCAGAAGTTCTCAGCCCCGGAAGGAAGCTGAATGTGGACAGATATGCCTCTACCACAAGGCAGGAGGTAGCAACTGCCCACTGCAGAGAAACACGAGCTTTGGGGCGGGAGAGGTGCCACCTAGTTAAGGGAGGCCCTTTATGTCCTCTCAGAGGCATCAGCAATTGAGACGAGTTGAAGAATGAGCCAGGACTGGAGCAAGTTAGGACAGCAGTGTAGGCTATCTGGGGGGCAGGAGGCAGGGCTAAGACACAGCTAAAGCAAAACCACAGACATGGCATTAAGATAAAAGACATAAATCCTTTCAAATTAATCTTCCAAGAACCAGCACCTGGATTAGGCCTTAACTGCCTGAGTCCACATATGCTGTCCACCACCCAGAGGACAGTGCAGAACGTGGTGTCAAGACTGCTGTCATCTAGCAGCAGTCTAGCTTTCAAATCTTACCTCCCATCACTGCCTAAGACAAGCCTGCTCCATCCAAACCAAGCACTCTCCATTCCACAAACACACCTTGCAATGGGCCACCTCCCTGCCTTGCTCAGGCCATTCCCTCAACCGAGGCTCTCCCTCTCCATCAACCTTGACCTGCCATGCATGTGAAAACTAAGCCTCTCCCTCCAAGACAAGCTCAAATGCCTTCCCTTCTAGAACGCTTCCCGTGAACACCTCTGGCCAAAAGGGAGCTCTCCATTCTCTGTGTACGTCCAGAAGCACCTACTAGGTGAATAACTCCTTAAGATCCAGACCATAAGGGGCATTCAGTCTGCCCATCTTTGCCCCTGATTGCATGGACAGGTGTGGAGGCACGGACCCTGTCTCATATGTCTCTGAGGCTCATAAGGCCTAGTATCAGGCCTTGGCTACAGCAGAGCTCAGCACAGGCTATATAAGGTGGCTATATAAGGACTCCCAAAGGCCTCCTTGATTTCGTCACCTGCACCTGGGAGACGTGCCACAGGAGCAGCACACCACCTTCAGAACAGCTGCAAAATGGTTTTAAATCCCACCACACAGGTTAGCTTCTGTCCCCTCCCGAAGAGAACCAAGTCAGGCACTGGAAAAACAAAACCAGCACCCTTAAGTAAACAGTGGCTTTGCAGCAACTGTAAAATGCCTTTCTTCCATTTCCTGTCTAGAATCTTAAAGTTTCTTCCTGTGAGGCGATCAGAGAGAAGAAGAACTTTTACAGAAAGGAATTTAAAATTTTTAAATTTTATTTTAGCAGGGCGGTTTGGGGCCAGGTTTCTGGAGCAGCAGAGGACTAGTGCTCTTGGAGGCTCGTCCCAAATCCATGGCACCTGGTATTCCTTCCCCTCCCCCAGTCAGTTGAGGACTGTATAAGGGGTCACAATGGCCCCATTTAATCATGGGGTTTGTAAGCATATATGCATAATGTGAGGTGGTAAGCATACACAGCTATGAAAGTGGGGTGTCTACAGTGTGTGGTAGTGTGTGAGGGGTGTGTGCAAGCACACTGGTGCATGAGGGAGGTGCAGTGGGCTTGGCACATGAGAGCTGTGTATGAGTGCATATTCTGTGAAGTGTGTATGTGGAAGTGAGGGCCTGTGGGGAAAAGCATTCTATCAGGTGAGTAGTTCTGGGCCCTTCCACTCGGCCTCTGAAATGAAGTACCCATTCTCACCTGTAGGGCTCCCCAGTTCCAAACCTAAAGGGCAACAGGGTTGAGACATGTTATTAATGACGGCTGAAGTCAATTACTAAGAGTCAGTTTCCTACTTGCATATTACCATGATATAGCACAGCTGGGAAGTAGGTCTTCTTATCTTTGTTAAAGATGCCTAAAGGGAGACTCAGAGGAGCTCAGGCACTTGTCCAGGGTCCCACAGGTAATAACAGCAGTAGGCCATGGAGCCAGGTGAACTTGAATCCAGCCTGTTCGTTCCCATGTCACCATCCCAGCCTCTAAGGGCTCAGAAGCCACCTAATCCAGGAACACATTTTCTAAAGGCAATTATTGGGGCTGAGAAGCTCAAAGTTCACAGAGGCATTTCCATTGGCACAGCCCTCCTTAGCGGCATCAGCTCCCATATGCTATGAATGCTTTTAAATTTCATTTGATTCTGTGTTCTTGTAGAAAACACAGGCTACTATAACTGAAAATGGTCTTCAAAGATCACCATGAGGTCCATTTCCCTTGTTCACTAAGAGCCAAGAAGGTCCCTGGGAAGAACATTTGCATATATTATGTACATGCTACATATTACTTAGGAACATTTATACATCAAACGGTTTGAGACGCATGATGGTAGAGTGTGGGGAGTATGGGCATACATTTTACTAGCTGTTAAAAGAGACCTGCCTGAGTCAGTGTTTAAAAATTTTTGTTTCCTACACATGCACTAATACATGTTATATTAAAAAGCCAAATGACCCCTTTAACAAATGGAAAAGAGATGAGGGTTTAGGATAATGAGAATATTATAGCAAAACTCATACTGTGCCTGCTTCTAATGGGAGTCCTACAGCGAGACCTCCACGTAATGCTGTAAGAATGCCCCCCTCAGAGTTGTTATAAATACGACAAACCCTAATATGTCATAATGAAAATGCATATTCTAATACAACATGATCTCCTTAATGAGGCAAACTGGAGGGGGTGTGTGGTAGCTTTATTTATAATCCTCTAAATTTAGGTAAATTGCACACATTTTAAGTTTCTGTACACATAGTGTCACCAAGAGCTATCAAACCAAGTCTATTTGGTCTGGATAAGGGACCACTTAACAGAGAAAGTCAGGGTGTAACCAAATACCAGGGAACAACCAGGGGGAGGGGAGTTATTTTTCATATGGGATACAGTCCTTAAAAGCTAGAATTGACTTTTAAAATTACTCCATATTCCCTAGATCTTTTGTAAAACCACCTAAAACTGAACAAGTCAGAGGGAGAGTGCAACTCCCATGCTCCTGGGAGGAATCATGGAAAGCCTTTGCAATACCCCATCTCTGATGTTTTTTGAACAGTCATATTTGTTCTTATCTAAATTGAATTTGAGTGAAAACAGTTTCCTGTTTGCCTGCAGTATTTGTTTTCTGAGAGGATATCCAGAGACATTGGTTTTCTGAAACAAGTCAAAGTAACATAGGATTCCCTTTGTTAATATTGAAGTCTTTTTACCTCTGGGAGAGAAACCTGTTTTCTTTTTCTCTCTCCCTCAGCAAAGCATATTTCCTTCTCTCTCTAATTGGATTTCTACAAGGATCTGTTTCCCCTTCTCTCCTCCAGATGCTCCAGATACAGCACTGTACAAAACGCTGCCGGCTGATGTCGTTCCTGTCTTTTTCTGCCACATTAACCCAGTAGGGGGTTTAACAGCCTGAGACTGTGAAAAGCTGTTGTCAAGTCATGAAAGCCCCCAAACACAACTTAAATGGTTATTAGCTAGTGGGAAACGTCCCCTGCATTCTAATCCTTCCATTTAAATAACAATAATAAAGAAAATAATAACAATAAGAGTAAACTCCATGCCTCCGAAGCCATGATTATACCCTACCACCCATCGTCCACACAGTCTACAGCGAATTTATATGGGGCCTAAGGGTGAGGTGTATGGCTTTTGGCTTGGTGGGCGCTTCTGATTTTGCAGCCAGCCAGCAGGGGTCGCCCAAGTCATCTAGCAGTTAAATCGGAGCTTTCATGACATCCTCGATAATTCCCTTAAAAAAAATCCAAGGCACAGACAAAAGAGCCAAGGGGGTTCCTTGCTGTATTAAAAGCCCTGAAACACATGTATTTGCCAAATAGAAAGGTGCAGAATTAATTGGAAAAGAGATGGAATTTGTATTTCCAGCTCCCTTGGGGTTTTATAATTAATAAATATTTGTTAAGTCTTTAATATATGTGCAGAACAAAACAAGCTTTTGCTGGCATCAGAATGTACTTATAATGCATTCTGTACTTGAACAAAAGACATAAAAGTTAAGAATAAGCAATGATAGCAATGCCATACAGTGGCCCTTTAGCAAGTGCCAGGCATTTCCTAAATTATTGCTTTCCTCACAATGACCCATCAAGGTAGATACTATTATTATACCCATTTCGTAGATTTTTGTTAAAAGCCGCCCCCCCCCCCCAACAAAGCTCTGCAAGATTCAGTCACTTGCCCCAGGAACCCCAGCCAGTGAATGGAAGAGACCAGATTTAAAGTAGGCTTTATATCTAACCTATCTTCTCAACTCCCAAACTGGTGTTCTTTCCACCGCCCTATTGTATAGCATAACAAAATTTATGTATTCCTTATGCCAAGGATACTAAAGGAAACGCCACCACAGAAAAAAAGACCAGCTATTTTAATAATAATTAATGAAGTACAAATTGTATAGGTAATACACAAAATTGTGTTGGCTATGGGGCTTCTGAAATAATGTCTCGAGTGTTTTTATTTCCTTATGTATATGCAATACTTTATAAAATGTCTACAGATGTGAAAATTATAGTAAATATGTTCTGCAGTTTTAATTGCTAAATGATTACAAAGTAACTAAACAAGAGGTGGCAGGTTGCCCTGTGGCTTTATTCATCTCTTTCTGGAGAGCAGCAAAATCATAAAGTCTTCTCCGACACAACAGGTTTCTATGGTTACATGAGACGTAAATATATTATATGTCCTGTACGACGTGAAAGGACCAGCCAGGCGCTGTGTGTGCAGCAGACCCCCAGAGGGAGAGCACTCATGTGGATGGCACTCCACAGCCAGCTAAATATTTGTTTCTAGGTTTACAACAGGGTAGAAGCAGGAATAAAAGCTGTTGGTGCTAGAGAAATTGTCTACATCGCTCAGCAAATGTATCGGCATGTTGGCCGTAAAGAAATGCAAAGAACGAAATGGCTTCTGCTTTGTCAGCCTTGAAAACCAGTCCTTAGTGAGCTGTGTGAGGCAGAGGCTTTGTCCATCATCCCTTCTGGATGCAGGACGGCCTGTCGTCTCCCACTGGGCATCTGCACAGAATCTACACGTATCCAAATTATTCTGCTGGTGGTTTATATGTTTTTTTTTTTTTTTAAGCTTAAAGAAGCATAATCAGATAGTGGCTACTGAGAAGTCAAATAAGAAAAGTGTTTCCATTCAAGGCAGGATAGGGTCAGAGACCTCTGTCTGAATCCAGGATTTACTATATGCATCATAAGAAGTGACAAATTGCAATAATCTGCATCATTAAGACTCAGGATGGAATACTGGAAAATCAAAATTCAAAGAGCAAGGGTAATAACAGCTTAGATTCTTCCAGAGTTATTTTCATTGCATAAATTGTGAAGCAATGTTAAATGAAGAAATGCTGTTGTTCATTAAATAGAATCCCTAAAAGCATGAACTGTACCCTCTCCTTAATTCTGAAGTCTTTCACAGATCATCTGCCTTTGACTGCACAAATTCCAGGAGGCCTGGAATCCAGAAAGGTAGTTACTGAGACAGCTATGTTCCTCTTTTCTTTTTTAATAATTACAGAAAGGAGGGAAAAAAAAGACTAAAAATCCCTAGAAAAGAAAGAAGCAATCTCTTCTGGAAAGATAGCATTTACCTGGAGAAACTGCTCATTGGTATCCTTTAGAGCAAAAAATAATGACTGCTCCTGGCTGCTTTTGCTTTTAAAGTTTTTAAGAACACATTACACATTCTTCTTTTAAATATAAATACATCCTGATGCTTGTTAGCCAAAGGAAGACTAAGTAAATCCCTGATACACTTAGTGAGTCAGAGCAGGTGATCTGGGTTAGGAAAATAGAATAACAGCCCCATATGGGGAAGAAAGGGCACAAATGCTGGGTGTATCTGGCTCTCCTAGAGAGAAAGTGAGGCGCCTGTTTCCTGCAGCTATCCTTCATGATCCAGAAATGTGGTGAAGGCAAGAATGGAGAGGGAATGATGAGCTGGACCAAAGGGAAGACTGTGGTGATCTCAGGATGGTCCCGCATGCAGCAAATTGCTTGATGAAATGAGGCTGCCTAATGAGTAGCTTGGATTGATTTGAAGACATGGAAATATCAGGCTGAGGCTGTGCCAGTGGTCCCTCCCAGGGTTTGGGCCATGTCAGCTGTCCGCTATGTGTGCCAAACACAATGCAAAACCAACATTTCCAGGCTGAAATGTAGGGTTCCAAATGTGTCACTTGGGTTTCATTTTAAAATCCAGGGTTGAGCCATGTCTTTGGCCCAGATAAAAGGATAAGGAGATCAGGACAACATCAAGGATAAGAGAGGAGTGCTGCCAAGGACAGAGCAGAGAGGGGGTGGTGATGGCTCCCACTCATCCACCCGCCATCTTGTCCCTGTTATGTAATGTGATGATCCTGATACACAGCCAACACCCTCCCTGTGGGCTCTCCTCCACACATATCTGCTGCCATCTCCAATCCCCAGCTCATGTCACTCTACACCCTTGGAATGTTCCATCCTCTCTTTAGACAACCCACATCTTTCCCCATCAATAAACTCTGCTTAATATTACCTCCTCCATGAAGGCAATCTCTCTGACTAATCCCGACTGGCTTTGAACATACAAATCCTTTTCATCTAACTTTTAGCATTCAAGGGCTTGGTTACACAAAATCTAAGATCATTTCCAGCTCTAAAGTGTTATCCATAGTTTCACATCATAGCTGAAAGAGCATCCACAGTAAAGAGAAGTTCCCTATCTTTGAGTCCAGTGTGTTTCTGGAGCCGCACCCTGCAGCAGATCAGGGTTGGACTCACACTACTCCATCTGTTGGAATAAGTTCAGCAAGTCTGGCAGTATATGAAGGATGGGTAAAAGCAATCATAAATCAATTAGTTTATTAGACATTACTGAATTAAAAAGCAGTGAAAACAGGTAATGTCTACGCTTTCATTCACCCATCAGATATTGCATGGAACATGTGGAGAAAAGACAGGGAGTAACAGACACAGTTCCTGCTCACCCGGAGCTACCAGTCAAGAAAACACTGAGTAACAACTGAGCACAGAGACACTCAAAGCTACACTTTTTGAGTCCTCCATAACTTGTAGAATGGTTAGTGGAAGAGCAAGATTGGTATATACAAATCAATACTTCTAAAGGAACTCTATCTATATATGAGACAAAATGGGATAGTATGGAACAACTAAAAGTGCTAAAAGTCTTTGAAACAGAGGAAAAAGATATGTTGTTCTGGAGTTAAAGAAGGCGAGCCCCTTGAAGGACATCAAAGATTTAGATGAATAGAAGAAAAGAAGAAAAATAGATCTTTGCTTAATATCCGCCAAGGATTAAGGGCTGTGCAGGGATCTCCCAGACACGATTTAGTGTTAAGGCTCACAACAACTCTATGAGGGAACAATCATAACCCCCACTTTATAGATGAGAAAAGTAAGTCTAAAGAATGTTAAACTTGTCCCAAATGACATAACTAGTAAAGTGCAAGGCCAAGATCTGCCTCTAAGTTTAATGCTTTTCCATGCACTCACCCACCCTCTCCCTCCTCCTCATGACCATCATTAATCTATGCAGGGCCATCTATATCAACACCCATCTGTCACTCATCCCGTCACCCTGAGGACCTACTCACATTCCTTTCCCCCACTGACCACCATTCTAATGTGTTTATTTTATATCATTTTGCCTGAATTTCTCTTCCCAAATCTGTATATAGGTATTTTAATCATGTATATGTTATCACCTTACATAGCTCATTCTTTTTTTCTATTATATCCCATATTATTAAGATCAATATGTACATGCTACTTTATATATTTTCCCAAAATTTCCCTGTGAAAAGTTAAGCATACAAAAAAATTCAAATAATTTTATAGTGAATCCCTGTATATTAAGGCCTTGATTCTATCATTAGCTTCTTCTCAAACATGGGGTCTTGCTATGTTGCCATGGCCGGAGTGCAATGGCTATTCACTATTCACAGGCACGATCCTACTGCTGATCCATACCAGAGTTCTGACCTGCTCCATTTCTGACCTGGGTCAGTTCACCCCACCTCACGCATCCCGCTGGTCCGCCATTCTTGGGAGGTCACCATATTGACCCTGAACTTAGGACAGACACCTGATCAGCACAGTACCCTACCACCCAGAACTCCTGGGCTCAAGTGATCCTCCCACCTCAGTCTCCTGAGTGGCTGAGACTACAGGCCCATTATCATTAACATTTCAATACAATTGCCTTATCATATACCTATCCAACTAGTTTTCCCTCTTTCCATTCATCAATTTATTTTGTGTTTGGATGTAATTCAGTGTAAATTACAGACTTCAATTAAGGTTCCCTTAAATACTTCAGAAGGCATTTATTAGCCAGAATGCAGTATCTGTTTATGGTTTTTAATGTAAAATTTCTATATATATAATAAAAAATAAAAACTCTATAAAATGAACGGCACAAATCTTAATATATGTTAATTAAGTTTTGACAAAGACATGCACTTGTGTTCATAAACTTTATCAGGATTCTGGGCATTACATTCATCCCAGAAAGTTCCCTTATGATCCTTCCCAGTCAATTTTTGCCCCAGCCCTGGGGGCAATTCTTCTGATTTTCTTCCACCAGAGATTAATTAAGCTTGTTCTAGAACTTCCCATAAATGGAATCATACAGTATATGCTCTCGTGGGTAATGTTCCTTTCAGTTAGCAAAGTATTTTTCAGATTCATCCATGTTGCCGTTTGTATTTATAGCTTGTTACTTTTTGCTGGTGGGTACCACACCATTGTATGGCCATAGCACAGATGAATCATTCTCCTGCTGGTAGACATCTGTGCTCTTTTCTAATTTGGAGGTATTACGAATAAAGCTGCTAATAACATTCATGTAGAATTCTTTTGTGAACGTATATTTTCATTTATCTTGGGTAAATACCTCAGAATGAAACTGATGACCCATAGGGTAGGCATGTATTTTGTTTCATAAAGCTGAACTTTTTCCAGAATTATATATTCATAGTCACTCCAATAATACACGAGCATTTTAGTAACTCTACATCCTCACTAACATTTGTATTTTCAGCTTTAAAAATTTCATCCTTCTAGTGGGAATGCAGTGGTATCTTCTTGTGGCTTAAACTGGACTTCCTGATGACTAAATCATGTTAGATATTTTTTGATGTGCACACTACCATTCACAAAACTTTTTAAATGAAGTGTATGTTTAAATCTTTCCAGATTTTAAATTGGATTATTATTCTATTATTAAATTTTAGAAGTTCTTTACAAATGCTGTGTACCAGTCCTTTGTCAGATATATGATTTATGGCCCACCTATCCATTTTCTTCATGATATATTTTGCTGAGCATAAGTTTTAAATTGTGATATCTAATTTATAATTTTTGTCTTTTCTGGCTATTGTTTTTTATGACCTGCCTGCCTCTAAGTCAGAAATACTCTCTTCCATGTTTTTGTATAACAGTTTTATAGTTTCATTTATTATGTATACATCTATGATCCATCTCGAATTGATGTTTGGGCTTGGTATAAGGTAAGGGTCATGATTATTTTTTTCTTTTTTTTTTTGAGACGGGAGTCTCGCTCTGTGGCCCAGGCTGGAATGCAGTGGCACAATCTCGGCTCACTGCAACCTCCACCTCCCAGGTTCAAGTGATTCTCCTGCCTCAGCCTCCCAAGAAGCTGGGACTACAGGTGCATGCCACCACACCCGGCCAGTTCTTTTTTTTTTTGTATTTTTAGTAGAGACAGGGTTTCATTGTGTTCGCCAGGACGGTCTCGATCTCCTGACCTAGTGATCCGCCCACCTTGGCCTCCCAAAGTGCTGGGATTACAGGCATAAGCCACCATGCCCAGCGTTTCTTTTTTCTTTTTTTTTTTTTCTAAAGGGAGAGCTAATGAATATTGTAGGCTTATGGTAATATGGTGCCTGTCCTAACAACTCAATAGTACTGTTGTGGAATGAAAATAACCATAAACAATATGTAAACAAATGTCTCTGGCTGTGTTCCAATAAAAGTTTATTTACGAAACAGTAGCTGGTCTGCAGGCCACAGTCTCTGAACCTCTCTAGGTCTTTGGCATTTCCATGCATACTTTAAAGTCACCTTATCGATTTGGAGATTATGATTGATATAGTGTTGAGCCCAGAAGTCAATTTGGGGAGAGTTGACATCTTAACAATGTTGAGTCTTCCAATATATTAATATGGCAAAGTATATTGACTGATTCTTTAATGTTAAACCAGGCTTATATTTCTGGGACAAACCTACGTGGTCATGCTATATTTGATTTGCTAATGTTTTGCTAAATATTTTTACACCTACATGCATAAGGAATTTGGTCTGAAATTTTCTTTTTATCTAATATCATTGTTAGATTTTGGTATCGAGGTTATTTAAACCTTATAATACAAGTTTAACACAAGTAGAAGTGGTTTCTACTCTATTTTCAGCAGTTTGTGTAAAATTGTAGGGTTTTTCTTAAATATTGGATAGAATTCATTAGTGAAATCATCTAAACTTTGAGTTTGTGGTTAAAAGGCTTCTGATAATGAATTTAATAGATACAGGGCTATTTATATTTTGCTTAATCTAGTATCAGTTTGGTAAATGAATTTTTCAAGGAATTTTTTCATTTAATCTTAGTTGTCAAATTTATTGGTAGAAAGTTGTTCATAATATTCTCTTATCCTTGTAATGTCCATAAGATCTGAAGCAATAAGGTTTTTTTCAGCTCTTATAATTCATGTTCCATCTCTTTTTTTTTAGCCAGTATCACTGAGGGTTTGGTTTATCAATTTTTTGCTCTTTCAAAAGATGCAATTTTAACCTTTTTAATTTTTCAATATTGTTTCTCTGTTTTCTCTTTCATGGATTTCTGTTATCTTTATCATTTTCTTCTTTCTATTTAATTTTGGGTTTACATCCTCTTTGTTTTCTAGCCTCTTTAGGTATAATCTTATGTTACTGACTTTCCACTTTTTTTCTACTATAAACATTTGAAACTATAAATTTCCTTCTATGCTTTAACTTCGTAATTTTTATATGTCAATTTTCATTATCATTTATTAGAAATATTTTTAAATTTCCCTTTTGTTTTCTTCTTTGACATGGATATTTTAGTAGTGTGTTTAACTTCCAAATATCTGTGGTCAGAATATGCACTCTATAGTATTTTAATCATTTTAACTTTTATCAAAATTCGTTTCATAGTCTATTTGTTGACTGTACCATGAGCACTCGAAGAGAATATGTATTCTTCAGTCTGGGGATGTAATGTTCTCTAAATATAATTAGGTCAAGGTGATTGGTGTTTTTGTAACGTCTATGTTTTACTGTCTTGTATTTTTTCTAATTATTCTATAAATTCCTAATTGTGGTTACTATTTATCAATAAAGAGTGATGTTAAAATCACCAAATACAACTGCAGTATTTATTTCTCTTTTTAATTGTATCAAATTTTGCTTCCTGTAATTTGCAGCTTGGTCACCAGGTAAATATACATCTATCTTTTAATGTCTTCTTGGTGAATTGATTCTTTTATCATTAAGAAATGTCTCTCTTTGTCTCTGGTAATACTCTTGGTGCTGGGCTCTATTTATTCTGACTGAAGGCACACTGGTCACCTCTATAATTACTGTTTACATGGTCTATCTTTTTCTACCCATTTATTTTCAATCTATAGGCAAATATCAGATATTTTCATTCTGGTTTTTAAAAAATTCATTTGACAATGTCTGTCCTTTAATTGTACTATTTAGTTCCTTAATATTTAACGAAAGTACTCAACTATAAGTCTACTATGTTCTTTTTTTTTTTTTTTTTTTTTTTTTTTTTTTTTTTTTTTTTTTTTTTT
>NW_016107552.1:249630-252120 GCF_001604975.1 Cebus imitator | reverse complement strand
TTTTTAGCAGAGACAGGAGTTTCACCACGGTGGTCAGGCTGGTCTTGAACTCCTGACATCAAATTATCTGCCCTCCTCAGCCTCCCAAAGTGCTAGGATTACAGGCATGAGCCACCACATCTGGTCTACTATCTTATTATTTTCTGTTGTGCCCTGTGGATTTTTTTAAAAATTCCTTTTTTTGTTGTTGTTGTTGTTTGTTTGTTTTGGATTTCAAAAAGTATTTTCTAGAATTCTACTTTATTTTGGCTTTTTATTTATTTTTATTTTTTAGAGACAGGGTCTCTCTCTGTCACCTAGGCCAGAATGCAGTGATATCATCATAGCTCATTGTAGCCTTGAACTCCTGGGCTCTAGCCTCCCAAGTATCTGAGAATACAGACGCAAGCCACTGTACTTGGCCCAAGATTAGATACTTTCTATTGATCTACAAGTTCATTCTTTTCTTTGTAATTTCCTTTATGTTATTAAGCCTACCCAGTGAATTTTTAATTTTAGATATTGTAATTTTCAATTTTAAAATTTCCATTGTGTTCTTTTTTACAGTTTCTAGTTCTACTCTGACAAAATGCCTTATATTTTTATTCATTGTGAACATAGTTCATTGAGCATATTTATAATTGCTTTAATATCTTTGTCTGCTAACTTCAACATCTGAGTCATTCATAAATGCCATCAGTCTTTTCTCTTAAAAATGAATCACATTTTCCTGGTTCTTTATATGTGAAATAAATTTGCGGTGTAACCTGGATATTGCAAAGTTATGATGTAGATTTTGTTATACTCTTCTAAAAACTATTGTTCCCCCCCCCACAACAAGTAATTAACTTGATGGGATTCAAATGGAAAAGTCTCAAATCAGTTTAGTTCTTAAGTCTTTAGCTAGAATCTGTCCCATGCATTTGTGGTTCAGGGGTCAGCCAGAGATATGGGCAGAGTTTATACACAATATTTGAGTTTTCCACTCTGTAGGTCTTTCATTCCAAGATATATATGTCCCCATTTTCCAAAGGCTGTGGTTGTCCTGAATGCTGTCACCTGGTTCTTAAGAACAGAAAGGCTGTAGTTTTCTACTGGAGCTTTAAATGCCAAATATGGCCATGTTTTCACACCCCCCCCCAGAATCTGTGTGCTTTAAGACCTTATGTTCATGATCTAGGACCTTCAGGTGGTTGGTATTCCCCACCCCCATCCTCCCTCTTCTCTGCAGAGGGTTTTTGTTATTTATAGGAGGGTTATGCTGGAAGGAGCTTATTTCATTATACTGAAAGTAAAACCATTGTAGTATGCATTGCTGTATAATATGCCGTGGCATGTATCCACTGCATTTTACCTGTCCACTCTATCAGTGATGGATGCACAGCTCAGCTTGACTCCAACTTCCCATCCACACACATAACACAGTCCAGGGCCTTTTCTACCACATCTCTGTAGTGGGAAGGCATCTGGATGAAGCTACCATCCCAAGCAAAAGCCAAGAGGTAGGCATGTGAACCTAGTATGTGAGAGAATGGAAAGAAGAGTAGCACAGCTGAGGGGAGGCCAAGCAACAGCTGAAGTGAGGAACCATGAAGAAATTAGTCAATGAAGATTTAATCGGCGGGAGTAACAGGAGAGCTGTGTTTTAGGAAGGTTCTTGTGTCTACAGAGCGGTCGTTGAACTGTAAAGAGAGTGGGGTCCAGGAATCTAGTTTAGTGTCCTTTTTTTAAGCCCATATTTGATGGAATATGAAATAGGATAAACACAGCAGACAGGGTAGAGGATGGATGTGGAAGAAGTGACATGTGCTTATTAACTTTCCTATGGATGAGGGAAAGTGAAATATTGACGGTCACATTAAATTAAGTTTGCAAGGCTGCTCCTCAGGAAACTGGATATGAAGGAATAGAAAGAATGTACTAGAACTCCATGTCTGTGGGTTTGTTGTCTTGAGGCTGGTGGTATCACTGACACACAAATCAGAGGGGAAAGGATGACTTCAGGTTTGGATGAAGTCTCTAAATAGCCTCCTGGGCCTCCCTGCTTCAAACCTCTCTGATTCTGTGTTTCCGAGTGTGGCTTTATGATTCTCTTTTAGAGAGTGGAAAACTCAAATTTTGTGTATAAACTCTGTCCATATCTCTGGCTGACCCCTGAACGACTAGACAGAAAAGAGTGGAAAACTCAAATGGGGATAATCATACCTGCTTTTGTTTATTTTCTATATTATAATAAAGGTAAAATGAGACATGGAATAAAAAATATTTTACTACCACAAAATATCATGTAAAATATTTTATTGTTAGATAGACCAAATTATACCCCTCCCCCAAATAACATCATACTTTCAGCATCAGCTCTACATTCAGAACTAAGATGGCAAAGCAGTTTTACCAGGCCGGGCGCGGTGGCTCAAGCCTGTAATCCCAGCACTTTGGGAGGCCGAGGCGGGTGGATCACAAGGTCAAGAGATCGAGACCATCCTGGTCAACATGGTGAAACCCCGTCTC
>NW_016107552.1:232042-249504 GCF_001604975.1 Cebus imitator | reverse complement strand
ATCTCAATGGGATTTTCCAAAAAAAAGATTCTAAACAAAAAAAAAAAAAAAAAAAAAAAAAAAAAAAGCAGTTTTACCATATTTACCATATTTTACCATAGGTATTGCCAAACACTCTTGCTGCCCTCAAGAAGCAAGGAGACAGACGTGTTAGGAGTAAATGGGTAAGACTATCCTGGAAAAGATATCTAGGAAACTATAACACTGGCAACTCCAGGGAGGAAAATTAGGTGGTGAGAAAAAGAGATGGGAGGGAGACTGCTCGGCATTTTTTTTCTTTTAAACCTTTGAGTTTTGTGCCATGTGCAACTATCACTTATTCAAAAACTAAAAAATGTAAATAGTTAATGCACATTAGAGAGCTATGCATCATTTTGATACATTATACATAGGAATGCGTGGCTTTCCCTATTGCATCCAGAAACCAACAATGCCAGCCAGGCCACACCCCTTGCATAGCGGCTTGGCAGCAACTGCAAAACCTCACTGGGTCAGCCAGGACAGACTCTTACCATACTAGGGTATTTCCTTTCATGATTACGGACACACGTTCTCTTCCCACAGTGGTATATGCAAGGATAATTATACTTCCCACCAACATGAGATTTTTCCAAAGAAGGAAGTGAAAATTCACGGATGCTAAAGAAAGTATGGGCTACTCTGCCACAGTTCACATTTACATACTTAGCCCTCAATTCTTCTTTCTCCACTGACCTAGCATACGCTTCGAGGTCACTGGTAATCTTTAGCCTAAGTGTGCTGACATTCTTTCCAGACTGTTCTGCCATACTAACATTATTATTCTTCATAAAATGGTCATGTCAACAAGAGTTAGGCATGCTAACTGTGATCATTTTTCATTTAAGAAAACACCCTATAAGGCCAAAATAATGTAAGAAAACATGTTTTCTATGGTTAAACTGAGGGCCAGCAAGCTCCTTTGACAGTTCTGCTGCTGTAGTACTTAAGACAGCTAAAGTGTCATAGCCTCAGGTGCCCTTCAGAATAAAGAGATAATTTCTTTATTTTCTTTTTTACTTATTTTGAATGGCAGCATGACAAAATTATTCAATTTTAATTCTTTTTTTGTTTGTTTTTTTGAGATGGAGTCTTGTTGCACTGTTGCCCAGGCTATAGTGCAATGGCACGATCTCTGCTCACTGAAACCTCGGCCTCCTGAGTTCACGCAATTCTCCTGCCTCAGCCTCCGAAGTAGCCAGGATTAAAGGTGACCACCACCACGCCTGGCTAAATTTTTATGTTTTTAGTAGAGACCGGGTTTCACTATGTTGGCCAGGCTGGTGTCGAAATCCTAACCTCATGATCCACCTGCCTTGGCCTCCCAAAGTGCTGGGATTACAGGCATAAGTCACCATGCTTGGTCCTCAACTTTAATTCTAATAGAAAACGGAGTAAAAAAAAGAAAGTTCTATACCATTTCAGACTGTCCATGTCAGGAAGGTTTAAAGAAGGGATTTTGGCGGGCACTGTGTACAGCTAAAACCTTGTCTCCCTGAACATTTATCCAGTGAGGTAATTTTCTGCCAACACATTCAAAGACTTTACTAGGAAATGTACATACTTCACACTTGATTTATTCTTATAGCATTTGTTGAACCAAACCAAAATATTAATTTTCTAGTTTTTCCTACAATGAGAAAGTAAGTCTTCACCCTTGTATGCATAATACTTTTTGCTTAAAGGCAGATACTCAACATGACTTTTAACTGCTGGCCAGGGTTTTGTTTTTTTTTAAACAGAGATGCCTCTATTTTTCAGCCTTACTGAGGCATAATTAACAAATAAAAATTGTATATATTCAAAGTGTATGTAATATTTTGATATATGTATATACTGCCAAATGATTATGATTACCACACTGAAGTTAATTAACGCATTCATTACCTTACCTAGTTACCATTTAGTCCGTGTGTGTGTGTGTGTGTGTGTGTGTGTGTGTGTGTGACACTTAAGATCTACTGCACTGGCAAATTTAAGGTACATGATACAGTGTTAACTATAGTCACTATGCTGTATATTACATCTCTAGACTCACTCATCCTACGTAACTAAAAATCTGTATCCTTTGACTACTACTCACTCCCCCACCCCCAAACCTCTGGTAACCACCATTCTCCTCTCTTCTTCCATGAGTTAGATTTTATAGTCCACATATGAGCTCATACCATATTGGTCTGTCCAGCAGGTTTTAAAAACGGTTCTTTATTTTCCTCTTAAAATAACAGACCATGTGGAATATTTAACCAAAGAGACCCAGACAGAGCAGGCAAAATGATCTTGCGGTATCTCACTGGACAACTTGGGACCATGGGGTGTTTCTCAAATGCAAACGTCCCTATTCCATACTTCTGGCCGTGGCTGCAGGGTGGTCCCCTTACCCTCTTTGTGGCCTCTGGGGGTCTGTCCCAGGCACCTCTTCAGCCTGTTTCCAGTGGTGTGCTTGATATTCCTCCCTGTTTCTCCCTAAGTGTGCACCCCCTGCCTTGCTTGTACTGCTCCTCCACCTGTGTTTGGCAGGGCAAAAACCCACTGCACTTCCTGAGTAGATCAAGCAGCCCTTTCTCCAGGAAGCCTCTCCTGACTGAGCCCTCCCCAAAGTACCAGTAGCCCCTTCCACCTCTATGTGCCTGTGGGAACCCAAACCTTCCATCCACTTTTCTCATAATAACCAACAGTGGCAGCAGCTACATTAGACTTAAATGCCCACCTCTATCCTCCTGCTTTTCAGGTACTATGTGTATTGTTACAAAAGTTCCATGAGATTAAATTGCTTGCTAAAGGTCATGCAGCTGGTAAGTGGCAGAGTCAGGATTAGGGATATTTGTTTATTTTTTTATCTTTTATTTTATTCCCTGTCTGTCATGGGAAATCAAAAATGAGAGCTTATAGCAGAAAACAAATTGGCTGTAGCCCCAATACTCGCAGAGGCCCAGGCGTGTAGTATGCATTTGACAAATGTTTTCTGAATGAATGAATGAATATCTCAATAATTAGGTTTCTTGCAAGTTAGATTGATTGCAGTATCTCTTATGAAATACTAAAAATTCCAATTATAAGAAAACAAAGGATTTGGAAAATTGGGGGGGCAAGCAAACTTGGTGTCCATCATAAGATGAATGCTAGATGTTCGTGAAGCTTATGCTTGTGCTTCTGAGTGTCTCTACTCATGACATCTACAAACTTACGAGCTCCTCAAGGAAAGGAACTGTGTTTTTGCTCTGAATCCTTAAGGCTCATCACAGCCATAGGCACAACAGAGGCATTCAGCAAATAGTTGCTAAGTGACTAAATGGGTTAAAAATGAATCAATACTAGATTTCAAATTCTATTTGGGTATAGGGCTAACTTACTTTTACTTGGAAAAATGCTTTTAAAATTGTCCATTCTATTTTTATTATAAACACTTCACGGCTGTTCCTTTAAGCAAAGTTATATCACACTAAGTGACATTTTATTTAACTCCTCTTTGCTATCTGCTTCTTATCCCATTTTGATTTAAGCAGCTTTATCCTGGTCTGTATGCCTAAGCTATGTAAAATTTGAGTAGACCAATTTATTCATATACTATTGACTTAAACTTAACTCATCTCTAATTTAGTGTTACAGCAGCAAATAATTCAGAACTTCATTATTACAGGTCAAATTCCATTTCTATAAATACTGTTATAAACCCCAGGCAACACCCATATGTCTCAAACACAGGAAAAACTCCGTTACAATTAAAGACTTTGCATGAGCCTTGACAGAGCTTTCTAACTGGATCTTATCCACAGTAAATGCTTGCCCCTTAAGAGAGACAAATGGCTTGGTGGAAAAAACGGTAGGCTGGAGCCTGGAGACCTGGGTTCAAGCTCTGACTGTGTCATCTTTAGCTGTATGACTTAGGATAAGTAGTCAGTCCTTTGAGACTCAATTTTCTGGTTTCAGAAAGAGGGGTCATAGTTGTCCTGTGCATCTCAAAGGACTACCGTAAGGACTAGATGAGGAACTATGTGCAAAAACGCCTGGTAGGTGTTATTTAAATCACCACATGCGTAACAGGTGATATTATTATTGTTATAGCTGATACTCCACTCCATTCTGGGCTCCCACAACTTAATCTCTTTTTTTCCTGTTTTTTAGTCTCAGTGGGTAAGGAAGGAGTTTATACTCTGAGGTCTCCATTTCTTTAAAATTGTGTTTCTCTTTCAAATGAAGTCAAATATGCAACAGATCCAAGTCTTTTTCAAGGTTGAGCTAAAATCACCAAAGCAATTACTTAGGGGGAGTTCAGGGAATTGTATGTAAGATTAAACGATCACTTCAATGTTTGAATAGAAAAATAGGTAAATTCTCAAGGACTGCTTAATTATTTCTTTCATGATGTGGCTTGATATGAACAATTTTTATTTCAAGAACTGTCTAGGGTAATGAAGGATTTATTTTTTGAAATATTCTCCAAGCCAAAGGACTTTTATTTCTCAATGAGAAATCATTTTCCTTACTCTCAAATTCACTACAGTAAGATTGTTTAAACGATATGTCAGATTGCACTGTGACAAAAGATTTCTCTATTTTTTCATCTTGTGTATATTTCTACATTTTTCTCTTCTCTATTGCACTGCTGATGTCAGTGGGACTGGGGAATACCCAGTAGAGACCAACAGAAAGCTTGCAGGAGTGAAAAAGTCTACCAAAATCTCCAAAAAGACAGCCAAAGTCTAGAAAGGCAGTGAGTGAGTCATTTTCTCTTGACCTTTTTCTCTTCCTCAAACAAAATCATTTGAAAGCAATTTCAGAGCTGCAGGAGGCATGTTGGCACTCTGTTTTTTGAAAAGTCTTTTTTAAGGCCCACATTTGTATTCCAGTTCCATCATTTAATTAAATGTGAATCCTTGGACAATTCACTGAAGAGTTCTGAGCTTTGACTTTGTGATACGTAAAACAGAGACCACAATCGGCACCTCAGAGGGTGCTGCCAACATCTTGTGAATTCATACACCTGTGTCTGACACATGGAAAGTGCCCCAAGAGGTCATTTCTCTCTTCCTTGTCCAAAAATAAGCAATCTGAGAGGTTCTAATAGGAAGTAAGAGCTAAAACATGAGCACTCACTCGGCATAACTGAGCACTCAGCAAAGCATCTTAGATATCTTGGCTTCTTAATAGTATTTATCAGCATAAGATGAAATGAAAATTGTATCTATCTACTGAGAAATTCTGTCTGCCACAGGAAACCAAAATGACAAGTATTATATAGAATCTGGGTTCTCTTGCCTGTGTCACTCATTTTCAAAGGCAAGTTAACGCTTTTTTTCTCCTTGAAACTTGCATCCAACTATAATTCTCTATCCCCTTTCAACCTAGCCACTTCTAACATTCAAAAACACTAAGCTCTACTGAGTTTCTATCTCTAGGACTTAAAGCACAACACTGAACCAAAGTACAAAGAAGCACACAAGAAGAAACATACAATGAAACATTAGCAAACACTAAATTGAAAGAATGGTTGTACACACACACCCACACACGCCCCTTTTGTTCTTTTCCATTTCACTCTGGTATTAACCCAGGTTTCTCATTCTATATTCTCCTTCAGAAATAAGTTTTTGCTTGTATATTAGTCAGACCCATTCTAACAATGATCAGAAACCTTCCAAGCTTTAACTTTTAACATAATTATAAATAAACAGTGATCATATGGTGAAACAAGGTAGAACTACTTCATGTAGTCATTCAATGAATATCTCCTGACGCCTAGCTACATTCCAGGTACTGTACTGATGTCAGTTGAATAGATCGGTCTCTGCCCTTAATGGGCCTCCAGTCCAATGGGAGAGCTAGAAATAACAAAGTCAACCTCCACGTAATAAATAACTACTGTGATTAGGAACAGCCAAAAAAGGAGAGACATAAGCTGTTGAGATAGACAAAAAGAGTAGAAACCCACAAGAGTAAGACTACCGAAGCCCAACAAATAGCTTTTTCAAAAACAACCCCAAAGAAATTTCTGCAGAGAACAGGGATGTGGTATCTAAAACATCATTAAAAGGCAAGTCTAGGTTGGGTGCAGTGGCCCATTCCTGTAATCCCAGCACTTTGGGAGGCCAAGGTGGGTAGATTACCTGAGCTCAGGAGGTTGAGACCAGCCTGGGCAACATGGTGAAACCCCATCTCTACAAGAAATACAAAAATTAGTTGGGCATGGTGCTAAAAAGAGGCAAGACAAAAGAAAGAAGAGATAGTTTAAAGTGGAGAGTATCTAAAGGAAAGAAAATCAATGTTTTGTATCATTCAGTCTTTCCATTTCATTTAATCTTCATCAAGAAAAGCTGTGTCCAACCTTGAGGTGTGATAATCAATATATGTGACACAGTTTCAACCTATTAAGTCTAAATTCATAAATATACATATTAACTTACAGTGTAATTTTCAAGCTATTGCATATGTCAGCCCAACTTTGGGCTCTAGGTGCAAGCATCCACTGCTACTTGATTCAACTGTAAGACAGGAGGTGAGGGCGCAGCAAAAGAACTAAAGCCTATAGGAGTAACATGCCTGAGGCAGCCCTGGTGTCAGGGCATGGGAGGAGAACGAGTGCTGGACAGCTGGGGGCCAACTCCAAAGGTGGGAAAGGTAGCCAGTCCTTTCTAAAAGCAGAAATCTCTTATTAAGGCCACCAGAAAATGATGTGTTATCTCCTGACATCTCTAGTTGGCAAGAGGTAAACACAAAAATTAAGAAAAAGACAAGTTTACGATGACAACTTTGTCTCCACCAGCCAGCATATTTTTGGAAGTGACGGGTCCTTAAATCAATTCTGTCTCTCCCTGCTTATTAGCAGCAACTCCTCACTATATTAGCATAAGTCTATCAAAAGCTAGGAAAGAACATCTCATTACTTTTGAAGTCTTAACGAGTCTTAATGTGTTACTGGGAATCAGAAAAGTTTCATAATCTGGCCTTGGGGTTAAGTTTTGAGATGTAGATGTTAGCTCAAGGTCTGTCATTAACTACCTGATCTGGGTAAGTCCACCTCTTTGATTGTCCAGGATAATATTACATGTTCATGGTACTTCACAGCAGTAGAAGTTGGTAGAAAAAAGGCTAGAGAAATAACTATGAAATGCATGTTATCACCGAGTCATGCTTTGTAATGTAGATGATGACAGGCTAACCACACATTAGTGATGCTAAGTTGACTATGTGTGCAAGAGAAGGTGTGGCTTATTCTCCCAGCCCCCAGTAGTTTGTTCTCTCACACCCTTGCTCATCCACTCATTCAGTAAACATTCATGGAGCCCTCTGTGTACTAAGCACGGTCAGGAGCTGGAAATGCAGACATTAGGCATGATGGCTGCTAAGTCGTCATCTGGCCTGCAGGGACATTCATCAATGGGACTAAGTTCATTTGATCATCTGTATTATTGAACTATTTAACCAACAAGTATCCATTAGGGTGCTATGTATTATGTACCCAGACTCTTCTAAATCCTGGTTGGGAGGTACAGAAAGTGGGCAACATGTGGGTGGGTCAGAAAATGGGCAAAACATGGATGGGTCAAGTACCACAGCAGGTATCCTCCTGTTCAACCAGTTTGGTCCCCATTTTTGGCTCTTACTCATCTGTGTCAGCAATTCCTGCCTTCAATACATACTGAAGACATCAAGGAAAAACAATGCCCCCGGGGAACAGAACTCCAGGGGATCCCATGCTATCTAAAGAAGAAACTAATTGCAAGCTTACTATAATGTTCATGATGCAGAGGTGGCTGGGGGAAGCCAGCTCCTGTTGGAACAGAGGGTTGACACCAGGAGATAGAGTGGAATACACAATGGGGCCTCATAGCCAACTTCATCTCCAGGTACTCCTCTGCCACCATCCTTCTTTGGGGCTGATGTGTGCAGGAGTGCTCGGATGCCAGTGAGCTCTTAGAAAATACCTCAGTGGGGCATGGTGGGTCATGCCTGTAATCCCAGCACTTTGGGAAGCCGAGGCAGGCAGATCACAAGGTCAGAAGATTGAGGCCATCCTGGCTAACATGGTGAAACCCTGTCTCTACTAAAAATACAAAAAACACAAACAAATTAGCTGGGCATGGTGGTGTGCGCCTGTAGTCCCAGCTACTTGGGAGGCTGAGGCAGGAGAATTGCTTGAACCCAGGAGGTGGAGATTGCAGTGAGCTGAGATTATGCCACTGCACTCCAGCCTGGCCAATAGAATAAGACTCTGTCTCAAAAAAAAAGAAAAAGAAAGAAAGGAAAGAAAGAGAGAGAGAGAGAGAGAGAGAGAGAGAGAGAAAGGCAGAAAGAAAAAAAGAAAATGCCTCAAGTAGCAGAGAGCCAAAAGCATTGATGGAGGAGAAGACAGGAGGCAGTCAGGCTGGTCCTGTGGGCATGCTACCATAAGAGCCCAGCCTGGTGTGGGAGAAAAGAAGGGGTAATTCTAGAAGCAAATGAGTAAGATCAAACAGAGGTTATTAACTGATTAAATAAACAGCAATAAATGAAAGAAAGATGTAAGAGCAAATCATGAAAAACCTCAAAACTAAGGAAATTGAGAGGGAAGGATGGAGGCTTTCAAATAAATGGGAATAAATATGCACTTGATTGAGGACCTGCATGAAAAAAGGTCTGATTTTGAATAGGCTGAGTTTGAGGTGAATTCCAGGGGAAAGCCAAGCTTAGAAAGCAAGGGAGACCCTGAGCCAGGCACACATATCTGTGTCCTTGGGATAGATCAAGTTTCTAAAGGAATGTCCATTAATCAAGAGCGGCCATAGTTTTGGAGCAAAAGGAAGATGAGAAGCCACGGCAGAAGATGAAGGACTGCCTGCAGATGCTCACCCACACAGAGGTGTGTGCTGTGTTAAGGAAAGAAAGATAAAAGCAAAAAAAAAAAAAAAAATGGTCAGCTATCACATGCTGTAGGGAACAAGGAGCGTGAAGCCTGGGAGAAGATCATCCTTCTCTTTCTCCAGGTCTCTGTAGACAGTGGGTGTGAGTGGGAAACTGGAGTATTGTTCAGCATACATCCACTGCTGTTGGAGGAATATATTCTCTGCCTTAATGATGTTGGACTGGATGTGTGATTTGCTTTAGCCAATGAAATGTCAATGGACAAGGGGGAAGCAGAGGCTTGAAATGTCTCTCTTTATTTTGCTTTGTCTCTTGCAATCTAAACTTTTACCATCTCGACTTGTGGACACAGAAGGAGCTGACTTAAATTCAACAGGCAGTATAAAAAACAGAACCACCCCAGTTTACCCACAGACCCAGAATACGAAATACATGCTTGTGGTTAAATGTCTCTGAAACTCTGGGTTGCTAAATGGCATTATTGGAGGAAAACCTGACCAGTACTGTGTGAGTTGTGGGTCTGACACAATTAAATGTGCTCCTTCAGGGATGGCACCCTCTGGGTCTCCTTACTACTGAGCTCAAATCATAAAAGGACAAGCAAGATGAAAAACAAAGCCTGTTTCAACCAGTTCAAAGAGGAACTTGGTGACTATATACTGGGGTTATTTTCTTAAAGCCAGAGAAGTCAAAAGTTACACATTAAATATCTTAAATATTGATTGTTACATAAAGTTTTACAAAATCAACCAAAAAAAAAAAAGACTGGGGAATTTTTTATCTTGCCCCAGGGTAAAGTGCAAGATGTACAAAGTCAGGGATATTGAGATTTGGTAAGTTCACATAATTTTTACAGAATTGGTTGTGGCAACAGCCAGCTGGCAGCTGACATGGAACCAAGAGGGAAAGATTGAATATCTTTATTAATCAACAGATTCAGAGTCCCACCCTGCCCCTTCTCCTGTTCTAACAGGAATGCCATCGCAAGCTTTGGGACCATGAATAAAGGATTTGGGACAAGAGATAATGGAAGAAATGTCTGGTGCTCAACAGTGCCTCTACCAGGACTTCAGGGCATCTAACAGATTGGTCCCTGCCCTATGGCACAGGTGCAGAAGTGTCAGGCCCTGGTGCAAGAAAGACTAGGTCATTCTGAATTCCAAGCTCTCATGCTTGTCAGTGACAGGCTCATGACACTTTTCCCTGCATCAGTGTGATCTGTTTTTTGTCTTTGGGATAACACTACTATTTACCAGATTATCCCTCCCAGGTACAATGGGGATAACTCACACCTAGCAATTTCAAGAGTTCTGCTTTTAAAAAAGGTCATGAGGCCGGGTGCAGTGGCTCACACCTGTAATCCCAGCACTTTGGGAGGCTAAGGCAGGCAGATTACCTGAGGTTGGGAGTTCGAGACCAGCCCTGGTCAACATGGTGGAAACCCCCTCTCTACTAAAAATATAAAAATTAGCTGAGTATGATGGTGCACATTTATAATCCCAGTTACTTGGGAGGCTGAGGCATGAGATTGCTTGAACCCAGGAGGTGGAGGTTTCAGTGGGCCAAGATCACGCCACTGCATTCCAGCCTCGGTGACAGAGAGAGACTCCGTCTCAAATAAAGAGCATAAAAATTAAAAAGCTCATTTGAAACATAAAAGATGATTTCATTTAGGCTATTTCAGAGGTCATTCAAGATGACCAACTATAATCCTCTTGTTAAGCTGCTGACTTACACGAAGAAGCTTACAAAAGCCTTCTGAACTCATTTTGTTCTTAGCCTTTCAGAAGGAGTAGAAATTCAAGAGTCAGGAGCATAAGACGAGTCCACAGAGTGTCCCACTCATTCCTGCAATTGCTTCTCTTTATGCTGTAGTCCCTAACATGGTATCAAATTTTTTTTCCTCAAGCAGATATAGCTGAGCCTAAGTGAGTCACTTCACAGATAAGGCTGCCTTTTGGAAGCCAGCCATGGTCAGAGAGAAGGTCACAGCAAGACAGAACACAGAGACTCAGCCAGGAAACCCACCCTATTTGAGAAGGAGCCCAACTTTGGATCTTACAAGAAAGGAGTGACATCAGGAAGCAGAAGCTGGGGAACTGTGGTGTTGCAAGCTATAATCCCTGCAGCAAAGGACAGACTATCTTCCTCCTGCAAACAACATTCAGCATCTGGAGGGTCTGGGCCCTTTCCTTCCTCCGTGCCCTTGCCTGATGAGAAACTCCTCTGCCTGGAATGGCTTTTCTCCCCTCACCCTTTAGGACCCAGCTAAAATGTCACCTCCTTGGAAGCCTCTTGTTTCACTGCCTCACCACCCAAGTAGGTAGAGTGAGGCACAGCCCTCTTTGTTCAGACCTTTATCAGTGCACTTCTCATGTGGTAGATTAATAATTTACATGTTTGTTGCATGCTCCACACTGTGAGCTACTGCAAGGCCAAGAATTCCAGCTATTATTCATGCATATATCTCCAGGCTCAGCATTAGCCCTGGCACAGACAACATACTCATAAAATATTTTCAAAATGGCAGTACCCGAGTTTAGAATGAAATTGGAAACTCTTTGTTTTAAGGAACAAAATAAATGTCAAAATATATTCTATCTACTTTTTCTTCACAGAGTTCTGGAAAGGACTGAGGGTAAGAAAAAAACATTTGTCTTGTGAAGTAAAACCTTACCAGTTTGGATTAACTGGGAGTCAGTCTCAATTAGCAAAAAACCATAATTAGAAATACCTATAATGATAATTTTAAATGTTCAAAGACCCACTGTACACTGAACAAGGCTAATGATGCAGCAATGGCATAGTCACCAGTGCATGGGACTGCTTTATTTTTTTTTTTTATTATTTTTTTTTTGAGACGGAGTTTCACTCTTGTTACCCAGGCTGGAGTGCAATGGCGCGATCTCGGCTCACCGCAACCTCCGCGTCCTGGGTTCAGGCAATTCTCCTGCCTCAGCCTCCTGAGTAGCTGGGATTATAGGCATGCACCACCATGCCCAGCTAATGTTTTTGTATTTTTAGTAGAGATGGGGTTTCACCATGTTGACCAGGATGGTCTCGATCTCTTGACCTCGTGATCCACCCGCCTCGGCCTCCCAAAGTGCTGGGATTACAGGCTTGAGCCACCGGGGACTGCTTTAAAGAACAGATAGAAATAATTTGACTCAGTCTATCAACTGTTCATTTACATCAATATGTTAAAGATGTCCTTGTTGCAATCCTGCTGTTGTAATTCATTTGCTTAAAAACCCCTGCTTTTTGCCCTCTTTTGGGGGAGCTGAGGTAGGAGGGTTAAAGGGACTATCTCTGGAATTGTATTAATCATATATAATCTTTGGATTGTGACACTCTTCCATCATGCACAGCCTATATTCATGTATTCATGTATTTATTCATTCAGAGATGGGGTCTCATTCTGTTGCCCAGGCTGGAGTGCAGTGGTGCAACCATAGCTCACTGCAGCCTCAAGCTCTTGGGCTCAAGTGACCCTCCTGCCTCAGCCTTGCGAGTAGCTGGGATTACAGGTGTGTGCCACCATGTAGCTGCTTTCATTTATTCATTTTGTAATTTTAAATAATGTACTAAACACG
Source organism: Cebus imitator (assembly GCF_001604975.1). Taxonomy (NCBI): domain Eukaryota; kingdom Metazoa; phylum Chordata; class Mammalia; order Primates; family Cebidae; genus Cebus; species Cebus imitator. Next base: position 237,052 of record NW_016107552.1, on the reverse strand, counting down.
CACAAAACCACTACCCAAAACAAAAGCCAAGATCTAATCATTCGCTGCCTCCCAGTGAGTCCTTCCGCAGCCTGAGTTAGGTCCCATCCCTAATCCCTCAGCAATCACTCCCTGGCTCTCCTTTCTATACAGGTTTTATTGCATCTATCTGTATTTCAAAAAGTATATTTTTATTTTTATCTTTAACTCTATTAAAAAGATGTCATCCTGTAGGTAAAGTTTTAGGATTTCCTTTTTTTTTTAGTCTTTTTTCTTTAGGATTTCCTTTTTCACTTATTATTATAGTTCTATAAGTTAGCCATATCTTAGGGTTCACTGCAGCTCATTTGTTGTTGAAACCTAATAATCCATTTTAGGACTGCACCCTCATTTACTCATCTCATCCCTCACTAATGTCATGTGGGTTGTTTCCAGAATGTTGCTATTGTTTACAGTGCAGCTTTGAAGATTCTTGTTCATGCACAAGACTCTCTCTTGGATATTACACCTCAAGTGTAACAGGTATGTACACATGCAACATTATTTATTGATTCATTCATTTACTGAGACAGGGTCTCATTCTGTCACCCAGGTTGAAATGCAGTGGTGTGATCAAAGCTCACTGCAGCCTCAAAATCCCAGGCTCAAGTGATCCTCCCACCTCAACCACCTAAAGTGCTGGGATTATAGGTATGAGCCACTTCACCTAGCTAATATTCAACTTCAGATGGTAATGACAAACTCCTTCTGATGCGGTTATGCCAATTTACTCTCCCACAAGTCATTTAAAAGATAGCTTGTGGCCTGGTCGTGGTGGCTCAGGCCTGTAATCCCAGCACTTTGGGAGGCCCGGGCAGGCAGATCACAAGGTCATGAAATCGAGACCATCCTGGCCAACATGGTGAAACCCCATCTCTACTAAAAATAGAAAAAAAATAGCTGGGTGTGGTGGCGCATGTAGTCCCAGCTACTCGGGAGGCTAAGGCAGGAGAATTGTTTGAACCCAGGAGGTGGAGACTGCAGTGAGCTGAGATCATGCCACTACACTACAGCCTGGGCAACAGTGTGAGACTCCATCTCAAAAATGAACTGACATCTCCTCCAACAGTTGATATTGTCAGACTTGTTAATATTTGCCACTTCTTATCAGTGTAGAATCCATGGAGCTATCAGCATTATAAACAAGTGTAATCTAAATTAATCAGTATTTCGAAATAAGAAAATGTATTTGATTACAAAAGTAACTTTCACTGTAGAAAATTTGTAAATATAAAAAAACACCAAAATGGAAAAAAACATAACAGCTATAGTTTATCAAGGTTTAATATTCCTTTACAATGAAGGAACATTACCCCATTAAAGGGCAGTCTACAATTGCAATTTATTTAAAACCCCCAGGACTGCTCCTTCCAGACCTGACATACTACTGAACAAAGCCCTACCCAGTCTTAAGATTCCCTAAAGTGCCACTGCACTGTTCTGGGAGCCCAGGGAACAATCTACCTACTGCATGATGCTGGCTAAATATCAGAGTTAAAAACTGAAGATGTGTTTTGAAATTCATAACATTTCCCTTATGGGAGGTTCATGTTCTATACAGTGGTTTCAATCTACGCCTCTTTTGATCTGGGAGGAAGGGACTGGAAGTTCTTATTAAACACTTAATAAAAGCACTTCTTTATTTTAAAATCCATTTTCAGAAACTCCTTTGTAGCATTTTACTTCCTTTCAGCAGCAAGATACATTAAGGAGAGCAAAAACAGTCTGCGGAATAACAAGAACACCATGGCTAGGCTGTGAGTAATTGAATAAAGGTGTCCCCCAAGGCACAGAGACTCAGTTTCTAGGGGCATAATGCATTTTACAAACGCTAGCCCAGCATAAACAGAGTTTGCTTACAGCACATTTTCTGGAGACTAAATTTCAAACTTACTGATATCTAACCATGAGTCAGGCACTGTGTTAGTGAAAATTCAGAAAGAAGGGCACAGCACCTACCCTCTAGGACATCACCATCTGCTTAGAAAAACATACAAACTACATAATTACAAAACCGGAAAGAATAAAACAAGTGCTATTAATAGGTACACAGAGGGAAGCAAAGACACGATTTGGACCAACAAGGATGGGAATAATTCTGATGAAAGTAGCGTGAAATATTAACAGAGTTCCAAAGGGTGACTGGACTATCTATAGGAAAAGATAGTCTACATAACACATTCAGGCAGAAAGGAGAAGCACTTCATTTGGAGAACCAGTCAGCTGCTCATGCAAACATTTCTTAAGCATCTACTATGTTCCAGGACTGCCCTAGAGACTGGGAATACAGAGGTGAATGAAACTAACAATGGAGCTTCTGAAAGGCTTTTCTGAGAAGGTAGGAATTTGAAGGATGAAAAGAACCAGCCACCCCAAAAGCAATGGGCAGAACTTCACTGAGAGAAGGAAGAGCATGTGGCAAACTCTAAGGTGGGAAAGCCCTTGGTGCAAACTAGGAGGTGAAAGGAGGCCAGGGGGCCACATGGAGATGTCAAGATGAAGAAGGATTACAGGTGTTGTTGAAGGGTGTGCAGAAGCCAGATCACACAGGCATACAGGTCAGCAAAAGGAAAGTAAGCTGGAGTCTAAAGACCATCAGAAACACTGAAGGAATTTAAGTGTGTTTGGGGAGGTTTGTGATGGGTAGGAGGGCAAAGAAGCAGAATCCCAAATACATCTTTGAAAGAGCACTCTGGCTAATGGGTTTAGAAAGCCATGAGAGAGGGAGGGAGAAGAGAGATCACATAGGAAGTGGTAGCAGCGGTTTAGGTTAGAGAGGATGTTGACCTGCACTGTGCATGTAGCTGTGGAGACAGAAGTGAATTGATTAAACACGTACTTTCAAAATACTTTTTAAAATTTTGGTAAAAAACATAACAAAGTTTACTCTCATAACCATTTTGAATATATGGTAGTGTCAATTATATGTATCTTCTTGTGAAACAGAACTCGAGAAATTTTTCATCTTATAAAACTGAAACTCTACGTCCATTAAACAACTCGCCTTTACTCCTCCTATCCATCCCTGAAGACCACCATTCGACTTCCTGTTTCTAAGAGCTTGGCTACTTTAGATACCTCACTGTGAAATAAGCCAATCAGACACAAAAACAAATATTACTAAATGAAATCATGTAGTATTTGTCTTTTTTGTGTGTTTATTTCACTTAGCATAATGACCTCAAACTTCATCCATGCTGTAGCATGTGACAGGATTTCTTCCTCCTCTTCTTCCCCCTGGTACAGTCTTGCTCTGTCACCTAGGTTGGAGTACAGTGGCACAAGCACAGCTCACTACAGCCTCAGCCTCCCAAACTCATGTGATTCTCCCACCTCGGCCTCCCAAGTAGCTGAGACTATAGGTGCACAATTGCATCCAGCTAGTTTTTAAAAAAAATTTTGTGGAGACAGAGTCTCACTGTGTTGCCCGGGAAAGTCAGGAATTCATGAGCCTGATCCTCCTGCCTCGGCCTCTCAAAGTTCTGAGATTACAGGAGTGAGCCACCATTACCGGTCGATTTTCTTCTTTTTTAAGGCTGAGTAATAGTCCATCATATATATTCCATTGTATATACATTTTTAAAATCTGTTTATCCAGAGATGAATTTTTAGGTTGCTCCTAACCCCTGGGTATTATGAGTAGTACTGCAATGAATCTGAGATCATGCTTTCAGTTCTTTCATATATACCCAGAAATGAGATTTCTGCATTGTTTACTAATTCTATTTTTAATTTTTTGAGGAATAACCATACTGTTTTCTGTAGCAGCTGCACTATTTTACATTCCCACTAACAATGCACAAGGGTTCCAATTTCTCTACGTCATGGCCAACACTGGTAATTTTCTATTTTTTTGAAAGTGACCACCCCGATGGGGAAAAAATTTCTCATTATGGTTTTGATTTGCATTTCGCTGATGATTAGTCATGTCGAACATCTTTACATATGCTTGTCGGTCATTTGCATACCTCTGAAGAAATGTCTATTTAGGTCCTTTGCCCATTTTTAAATTGAACTTCTTGTGGTTAAGTTGTAGGAGTTCTTTATATATTCTGGATATTATCAAATACATGGTTTGCAGATAATTCCTCCCATTCATAGGCTGCCTTTTTGCAATGTTAATTATTTCCTTTGCTGCACAGAAGTTTTTAAGAAGTTTGAAGTAGTCCTCTTTATCTATTTTCTTTTGCTGCTTATGCTTTTTTGTATCATAACCAAGAAATTATTGCCAAATCCAATGTCAAGTAGCTTTTCCTCTATATTTTCTTCCAGGAGATTTATACTTTCAGGTCTTATGTTTAGGTCTTTAATCCATTTTGAGTTAATTTTTGTACGTTGTATAAGTAAGGTTCCAACATTTTTCCTTTTGCATGTGGATATCCAGTTTTCCTAACACCATTTATTGAAGAAATTATTCTCCCCCCATTGTGTTGCCTTTGTACCCTTATCATTTGACATACACATAAGGGTTTATTTCTGAGCTATTTATTCTATTCCATTGGTTTATATGTCTCTTTATGTCAGTAACATACTGTTTTGATAACAGTAGTTTTATAATTATATATTACACGTTATATATAATACATAATTACAATATATGTACATATATACTGATACATTGTAATTATATATATTATAGACATACATAAACGCATACATATAATATATATGTGTATACATAGGTACTTTTTTTTTTTTTTTTGAGACAGAGTCTCGCTCTGTCGCCAGGCTGGAGTGCAGTGGCACCATCTTGGCTCACTGCAACCTCTGCCTCCTGGGTTCAAGCGATTCTCATGCCTCAGCCACCCAAGTAGCTGGGATTACAGGTGCACACCACCACACCCAGCTAATTGTAACAATATTTTGAAATCAGAAAGTATGATGCCTCTAGTTTTATTTTTTTTCCTTAAGATTGCCTTAGCTATGTGGGGTCCTCTGAGATTCTAAATGAATTTTAGAATTTTCTTCTATTTCCGTAAAATATGCCACTAG
>NW_016107552.1:203942-232012 GCF_001604975.1 Cebus imitator | reverse complement strand
TTGAGATGGAGTCACCTAAATTGGAGTGCAATGATGTGATCTTGGCTCACTGCAACCTTTGCCTCCTGGGCTCAAGCGATTCTCCCACCTCAGCCTCCTGAGTAGCTGGGATTACAGGCGTGTGCCACTACACCTAGCTAATTTTGTATATTTAGTGAAGATAAGCATGTTGGCCAGGCTGGTCTCAAACTCCTGACTACAGATGACCCACCCAGCTCAGTCTTCCAAAGTGCTGGGATTACAGGTGTGAGCCACTGAGCCGGTCCGTCACTAGGATTTTGACAGGGATTACACTGAATCTGCAGATCACTTTGGATAGTATGGATGTTTTTGACAATATTAACTCTTGTAGTCCATGAGCACAGGATATCTTCCATTTATTTGTGTCTTCTTTAATCTCTTTCAGAATTTTTTGTAGTTTTCAGTACATGAGTCTTTCCCTTCCTTGGTTAAGTTTATTCCTGAGTATTTTGTTCTTTTTGATGCTTTGGTAAATGGGATTTTCTGAATTTTTTTGTTCGTTGTTAATGTAAATAAACACACTTAATTTTTGTTCATTGATTTTGTATCCTGGAGATTTACTGAATTTGTTTATTAGCTCTAATAGTTTTCATGTAGAATCTTTTGAGTTTTCTATGTATAAATAAGATCATGTCATCTGTGAATAGAGACAATTTTACCTCTTTCCTTTTCAATTTGGATATTTATTTCTTTTCCTTATCTAATGGCTCTGGCTAGCACTTCCAGTACTATATCAAACAGATATAACAAAAGAAGGCAACCTTGCCTTGTTCCTGGTCTTACTTAAAATATTTTCAAATTTTTGCCCATTAGTATGATGTTAGCTGTGGATTTTTCACATATGGCCTTCATTATGTTGAGGTAATTTCCTTCTATTACTAGCTTGCAGTGTGGTTTTTATCACGAAAGGGTGTTAAATTTTGTTAAATGCTTTTCTGCATCATCTCAAATAATCATATGGTTTTAATCCTTCATTCTGTTAATGTGGTGAATTATACTGATTGATATTCATAGGTGACCATCCTTACATTCCAAGAATAAATCCCACATCATCATGGTGTGGAATCCTTTTAACGTAATATTGAATTCAGTTTGCTAGTATTTTTTGAAGATTTTTTCCATCAATATTTTTTATGATAAATATTGGTCTGTAGTTGTTTTATTTGTGGTATCTTTGTCTGATTTTGGCATCAGGGAAACTATGGCCTCATAAAATGAGTTTGTAATATTCCTTACTGTTTAAAAAGAATTTGAAGAGGATAGGTGTTAATTCTTCCTTAAATGTTTGGTAGAATTCCCCAAGTGAAGACATCTGGTCCCAAACTTTTCTTTATTGGGAGGTTTTTGGTTACTGAATCACCTCACTAGTTATAGAGCTGTTTAGATATTTTATTTCTTCATGATTCAGTCTTGATAGGTTGTTCAAAATTTATTTTAAAGAAATATATTTCTATAAATCTGCAAGATTAACTAATGGATTAGAATGATGGAAAGAGAAAATAATGGGTGATGATTCACTTTTTTGTCTTAAACAACTAGTTATATGATGGTGCAGGAACCAGAATAAAGACTGAAGTAGAAATGGGGACATTAAAGAGTTAGTCTTGGCTGGGCACGGTGGTTCACGCCTGCAATCCTAGCACTCTGGGAGGCTGCGTGGGTAGATTGCCTGAGCTCAGGAGTTCAAGACCAGTCTGGGCAACATGGTGAAACCCGGTCTCTACTAAAATACAAAAATTTAGCCAGGTGTGGTAGCATGCACCCATAGTCTCAGCTACTCAGGAGGCTGAGGCAGGAGAACTGCTAGAACCCAGGAGGGGTAGGTTGCAGTGAGCCGAGATAGTGCCACCGCACTCCAGCCTGGGCAGCAGAGGGAGATTCCATCTCTTTAAAAAAAATTAAAAAAAAAAAAAAAGTTAGGATTTAGGTGTTTTAGACTAGAGATGCCCGGAAGATATACAGAAACAGATGTTTACTGACAGCTACACATGCAGATCCAGAGCTCAGATACCCCTGAGCTAGAGTAGAGAGAGAGAAATTACAGAGTACATTTAGAGAGCAGAGAAGATGGCATAGTGGTTGGTTGAAATACAGTATTCACCAAGAGACAAGAATAGAAAATAAACCCAGAATACCTTCCTAGAACTAGATCATGGTGACAGGCTCTGATATTGGGGTTTTATTGTCTGTAAAGTAAAATTACAAAAAGGCTTTTTCCCCCTTTTGAATGACAGAATTGTTTATTCACGGCTATTTATTCCTCATTTAAAAGTAATATATGCCTAATTATTAAAAAAATTAAAAATAAAGAAAAGTAAAAATAAAATAAGTAGCCATAATTCCACCATCCATTTATAATCACCACTAAAATATGACCTATTCTTCCAAGAATTTTTCTTTTCATATCCATTGTTGTATATATTATAAAATTTAAATTATGCTATATATAGTAATTCTATATCCTATTTTTTCAATTAATATTTCATCTATGTGACTAAACATTCGGCTATTAGATTAAAAATTCTTTGTAAACATAATTTTAATTGCAACATAATATACTGAATAGATATAAAATAATTTATAATTCAATTATTATTTTATATTTACATTGTTTTCAATGTCTTCTACGATATATAAACCTAGGACAGGTACTAGTATGTACAGATCTTTGCTCCATTTCTGAAATAAAAAATTTTGAGATCAAAGGGCACAAACATCTAAAAAGAATTTTGATATTATTGGCAAATTGTTTTTGGAATTGCTAAATCAAGGTATATCCCTAGGACATGAGCCTGCTCATTCACTGCATCTTTATTCTCACTGAGCATTATAGTTTTAAAAAGTATTTACTAACTTTATAGATTAAAAAAAAAATACATCAATGGAAGTTTCTGTTTTCATGAAACTATGCGACAGGAACCACTCTCACAAACACTCCATTCCAGTAAATTCAAACTATGCCAATAAAGTGTTTACTTTTAATATTATCATCAACTATGAGTTTAAGCTCATAAAATACAAACAAATCGCTAATAAGACTACTCCAAAGCAACAGGAAAAACCTTATTTCTAGCAGTCTAAGGGGAAGATCTAGGCTACTGAAGGGAGCCCAACAAAGTGATGCTGAGTGTCAAGCCACATAACCTGCTAGAGAGCCTAAGGACTCATTAGAACTTATTAGCTTTCTGTATAGAGCAGAGGGGAAATGGTTAACATGGGAAACACAAGCAAGTTGCAGTCTCTCTTCTCTCTCTACCGTTGCTGAAGAGATGAACAAAAGACATTTTTCAATTCAAAAGTCACCTGGAAACAGAAGTACTCAAACTCCAGTATCATAGAAAAGAACTGCTTAGACTTAAGTGTTTAAAGTTCAACCATTGCATTCAATGAGGAGTAGGGGATAGAAGAGTGAGACCAAGGGTAATCCTCTTCTTTCTTCTGGTCAATTTTAATCTAGGTGTTTGGAAATCTGTATTAAGAGAAATCTACATTTTCGTGCAGGCTGAGCCTTATGAATGTTTGGTTTAGACTGAAATAACTTGGATGTGGCCCCCGCATTGCCATACAGGAGAGGCCACCTTCACGTATGCAGAGATTTCAAGTGGCAGGTGTGGTACACCTAAGTACCTTTATAATTTTGGTGGCCAGCAACAGAAACACACACATACACACAAAAGCTGGAAGGGCAGACTCTGGCAGTACCCATTTCTAACACTATCAAAAGGAGGGAGAATCTTGGCTTTGGGACACAAAGCCCCATCGGCATGCTGACCCCATGGTGGACACACAGTCAGGTATTTGAGTGCTCACTCTATAAAGTACCATGCTAGAGATTAGGGTTCCTGATGAATAAGGCAGACATAGCCCCTGCTCTCACAGAACTGAAAAAGAGTAAACAACAGAGTATATAAAATATTTTAATTAAAATTTCATTAAGTGCTTAGATGAAAATGTCAGGTATAATGAGAACGTATAAATGGGCATAAGGGGTAGGGAAACCTATGTTGGGAATTGTAGAGGCTTCCTTAAGGAGGGGATATTTGAACTGAGCTCAGAGGATGAGGGGAATTAAACTGTCAAAGGCTACCCCAGGCAATATGCACAAAGTCCTTCAGCAGCCCTTGGTGGAGAAGACCTCTCAGATGGTCTTCCTGTCCTTCCTTGTTCAGTTCCCATGCTTCTTGTCAGTCTTTCTAATCATCTGGTTTCTCATGTAAATATACTTGCAGATAGAGAATGTATATAATACCTGTCATTCTAGTTTGTACAACTTTCTTTGAGCTTGGTTAATCAAAGTTTGTTCCCAAGAGGCAAACCCTCTTTGGGCATGTTAGCAACATCAATCAGGTTTTCAAACTTAGAAGGCCACACTTCAGAGCTTGCCCTCAGTTCTGGGACAGCAGGAGTTATGTCAGCCTTGTTCATCAGGATCTCTAATATCTAGCATAGTACCTTATACAGAGAGAACACTCAAATACTTGTGGAAGGAGGGACAGTTGGGGGACTAAGAGAGCATGGCGACTGCATGTCCACCATGGGGTCAGCCTTTTCGATGGGACTTTGTGTCCCTAAACCAAGATTCTCTCTCCCTTTGATAGTGTTAGAGATGGACACTGCCACAGTCTTCCACGCTTGCTCTCCTATTTTTGGGTTTCTATTGCTGGCCAGCCATGCCCCTCTAACTCTCACTTTGGGCATGCAATACCTTTGGTCAGGTTATAGTCTAATCACACTGGCCTAAGTTTCTGTTTGCTGAAGCAGCTTTGTATACCTCTGGTCTAACATCTAACCTAGTTTATTAGGGCCATTTATAATTTCAGTCTTAGAGGGCAGCCTTATTTCCAAGTTCTTGGGAGTCACCACACTGTCAACCCCTGTAATTGCCAAACTGTTGCCTGGGTCATTAAGGACGGAGATGCTCCAGGATGCACGGCAGTCACAGGAGAAATAAGATAAGCATGTCTGCATGTGGCTAAAGCCTGTTCCTTCTTCATAAGAACAGAAGCTAGAAATGATATTCTCATATTTGGCTGTTTTCTCAAAATACGATATTAATTTTGAAAATTAAAAACAGAACAAGTGCTGGCCTGAAAGTCTGGGTGAGATCTAGACTGTTTTGATCCTGGCTCTGACACTAACTTGGCTGTCAGCAGGTCCTCTTTCAGTGTTAACTTCTGTTAAATAAAGGGGCTGGACTAGATGACTACTATAGCCATTTCTAATACTGACATTACATTATTCAATAATTATTTTTCACCTAAGAACTCTTTCTTCCCCAACTTCATAAGCACCCCAAAGATCAGTCCAGCTGCTGGCAGAAACCACCACATACTTGGGAATCTGGGTGAATCATCTCTAAATAAATCACAGAATTACCTAAGGACTTTTCATGATTACAAATGAAAATCATTCAGGAGATGAGCAGAGATTCTTGTGACCTGATACAAGTGAACAGAGCAGATTCTCTGACACACAGATCTTCTGGACCCTTGGTAATCAATCACTGGATGGAGAACAGAGATGCCTGGGAAATCTAGTTACAACCCAGCTCTAAGGTACTTTCTTCCTTTGATTTTCCCTAGAAGCAGGGTGCTTATAGAAATTATTTTTCATATGTAAAATAGTCAAACATTATAAAATGTTTTCATAAGCTTATACCTTTTACAGCCTTTGCAAAAAGCAGTTCCCTTATCTATTCTTCATATTTGAGAGTTCAGCACCTCTCACCTCGCCCCTCTGCACACAGATCTGTGCACATATCCTGCCACTGGTGCTAATTACGATCTCAACTAGGTGTTCAGCTATAATACAAACAAACTCATTTACAATCTGTTTATGACCAAAATAATCTGTTTTAATTGGCTGGTATGTTAACTTCAAAGTCACGTTTATGTTTAAACAGTTTACAAATCCTGCTTAGAGAATGGGCATGTCTGATGAGGCCCTTCCCCACCTGATGGAAAATCACCAAAAAGAATAAAGACAGACCACTAAGGGGCTTACACTCCAGAGACACACATTTGTTTCTGCGCAGCAGCTGTGAAGACTGAGCAAAGCCATGTGAATTCCAAATGATGTATTCTATTACCTCAAATAGGATGTTTACAAAAAATAATGCCCTGAGATTTATCTGAAAATGGGCTTGGGAATGTTTTACTACCTACCTTGAGTAGTGAGACTCCACCCCCAGGGCCTCCCGGACACTGGCAATGTGCTGCTCCAGGGCTGAGCCGGTTGCTGTTGGAAGGGTTGCACTGCTGCTGGCCTGGAAGTCACTTGAGTTTTCCACTGTGTTCTCACCCAGGTAGTGTTCATGAAACTTCAGAATTCCTGAAGCAAAACAGGCATAGCTGACATTATACACAATAGGGCTAGGGAAGGGAGAAGCTGAGGGCAGGGGACAGGAATGCCAATGGTATGTGACTTCATCCTGCAAATCCTGTGAAAAAATCCTGAAATCGAAGGTCTCAAGAGGGCTTTCTCTATTTTGGTCAGTACCCTTTTTATAGCTCTTACCATTAGGTATAGTGCTTGAAACCAAGGAATTCAAGATACAGCTTTTGCATTTGATGATATTTTCAGAAACTCCTGGAATTATGACTACTTCATATGTGTTTCAAAACAGATGCTTCCTAGAAGCACCAGCTAGGGAAAGTCTCCTTTCAGGAATAGTGCATGAGCATGCCAAGACATATCCTTTATAGAAACTAAAATCCCGAAGAAAAATATAATTGGCCAAGTGGAAATTGTGTTCTAACAGAGTTTTCATTTCACAAAAGCAAATTATAATAAACATACAATATAAAAGCCAGATAAAAACATTTTAAACCATTTTTAAATAAGACTAACTGGTCAATGGTCATTAATGAATTAAAGGAGCAAAAAATGATGGCTGCATAAAAGTGAGGCAGTCCACAGTGGTTTTCTGGCAATAAATAGGATATATTCTCAAATGGTAATGAGGGGTGTCAGCTCTGGAAAACGCCGATCCTCTCTGATTGGATTAGGGCCCCCAGTGAAAGCTTTAGAGCCTCATTAAGAGCAAAAAGGAATGGAAAAGAAACAAGAGGAGCCTCATTATTACAGGGATTCGGATATACCACCTGTCAAATCATGTCCCCAAGATGTAACAACCACAGAGAGAAGGAGCTTGATACCTCCCAGTCATCAACTGTGTCCGCACGAGTATCAGGGCCACTCTGGGAGCTGGGATCCACAAAGATTCCACTGTGACCAACATTTACTAACCAAGTCACTGTAAAAATCACAATTTAAAACCTTCAGCATTAAAAAGGTCAGCTGTAAGAACAGTCTTTGTGGAAAGCCCATAAAGGACATGGAACTAAAGGTAAAAGATTATTAAAAACAATGCCGAGGCATAGAATGCATAGGCATAAATGCTCATTGCCTAAAAGCATCTGGGAGCTGTCATCCAGCCATCTTTTTTTTTTTTTTTTTTTTTTTAATCAAAGGGATAGAAACACAATCAAGAAAATCTTGTCAATTCTCACTGGCAGTAAAAGTTTTTGAAACTGGCTTATAGATATTCAAAAGGTCCATTCTTTAAGATTCCCAATTATAAGATCCACTTCCCCAGTCAATAAACTCTAATTGGATCTGGTGTGCCTCCAACATGGTAAAGCCATCAGCATTTTATTATGCAAAAAAAATATGGCCCTAACAGCTAATCAGTGTTTCTGTATTTAGTGAAACTGTTACAGCCTGAACATTTAATGCTGATTTAATCAAAGGAGATTTTTACTTCTGAAATAGATTTACAGCAGAACTGGTTAAAAATGGGTTCTGTTAAACTCAGAAATTTCAAGCATAAGACTTATTTATAACCTGTGATAGAGTTGCCATTATCATTTTAGTCTCTTTAACTTTGCCATGACAAAGGGTCACAATTATTAAACCATGTCTAGAAAGAATTTGTTAGGACTTGCAGTCATCGCTTTATTCGCTAATGAACAACAGCTGCCTACACATAGGGCTGCTAGTGAAATTAATTCTTCTGCTCTTAGTCCTCCTTGATAAATGCTTCCACATTCAACAGTGAGGAGCAGCAATTTCTTGGGGGAATGAGAAAGCTGAGCTGTCTTATTAATTGAATGCCCCACCATGGCATATCTACCACGGCTGAGGTTTTGCTAAAATCTGACATCAGTTCCTTAGTAAGATCTATGATAATGCAGCTCTTCCATCTCTATTCATTAGACTTTCACAGGTCTAGTCTTCTAATTGCCCTGTTCCCACAGAAAGAGATCTTACCTGCCCCAGGAGCAAGCAGCCAGCTATACAGATAGCCTGCGGCCAGGGAATAGTAAAGCACCAGTCCCCTCTGGCCATTAACCATCTCTAAGATCTGATCAATAGTGACTGGGGAGTAGGGGTCGGAGTCCTGTTGTCCTGTTTGTCGTTCCACCAGAAGATCAGCAAATGCCCTTGTCCGTCCCCTTTCCGCCACGGCCAGGGCTTCATCATGATGGCCTAGGAGACAAAGAGATATGCTGAGGAGTCCATAGCGAGTGTGCTTACTTAATAGAGGCCTATCAGGGACGGCCATCAAATCCTGGGAAGAAACCTCACTGCCTCTGCTCTCCAACATGTGACAGAATCTCAATCACACTGCTTTAGATTCAATTCCCTGCCTCAGATGGTGGGTGCAGCGTCCTACATGACTGATTCCACACTACCCTAAACCATTGAGTCTTCACCTGTCTTGCAGCCAGTGCCACAAAGGAGCTAATCTAATTCAGTCCACTTGTCTTAAGTCCTGCCCTTCTCTGTTCTACCTCCTGAGTTGTTCCCTAACCTAGCTTTTTTTTTTTTTTGCACTTCCTGCCTGGCTTCTGACACCAGGTTTTTTGGTTTCACTTGGCTCTTTACCTTTTTTTTTTTTTTTTTTTTTTTTTTTTTGAGACGGGGTCTCACTCTGTCGCCCAGGTTAGAGTATAGTGGCACAATCTCAGCTCACTGCAGCCTCTACCCCTGCCCTGGGTTCAAGCAATTCTCCTGCCTCAGTCTCCCAAGCAGCTGGGACTACAGGCATGTGCCACAGTGCCTGGCTAATTTTTGTATTTTTAGTAGAGACGGGGCTTTGCCATGTTGGCCAGGCTGGTCTCAAACTCCTGACCTCAGGTGATCTGCCCACCTCAGCATCCCAAAATGACTGACTCTCTCTCTCTCCTCCCTCCATGCAGCCCCTCTATGCATAACATTGTCCAGCCTTATCCATTTCTCCCCAAATTATATCTCCGTCCCTTTACACATGCCAGCTCCTCTCCTGGGTATGCCCTTCTCCCTTTCACTTGCCTTGTCTCAAGAAGAGGGATGCCAATATTTGTCCTGCCTATCTCAAAGGGCTATTTTAAAGATTAAATGAAGCACTACATGTAAAGATGCCTGGTAGGCCTACTTAAAGCACTGCATGTGTAACAGGTAGTAGTAGTGTTGTTGGGGCTGATACCTCATTCCATTCTGGGATCCAACATACTTTTTCCTTTATCCCCATGGGCAAAGAGTTTAAACCTCTCAGCTCTCCATTTCTTTAAAATTGCTTCTCTATTTCAAGCTTTTCCTGTCTTTTACTTGAATTTTGAATCCCACTTTCCTTAAGAAACTGGCCTATAATCTAGTTTAAAAGCTAATGCACCAATATGAAAGCACAAAAAATGTAAAGGAATTGTTTATAAGTGCTGAAGGAACAAATGCAGAGGATTTACTTTTGTCACACATGTAAATATGGAAGAGTTACTATAACTTGAGTCCAAAGAAAGCAGACAGAAGCAGGCCAGATGCTGCAGCTGTGACAGCACTTCAAGGATGCCTTGCTTCCTGCAGTTTGTGTATCAGAAGCAAGTGGAGATTTATATGTGTGTGTGTAAGTGTCTCCTTTTACTCTATTAAGTTATTAACTGGAACAGCAGGGACAATTTCTATGCACATTGGAAAATTGGTCCCAAAGTGCCAGACAGACTTAACACTGTGATTATAATAGATAATAAACTGTAATCCCAAGCAATGAACACATTTAATAGATACATTTTTCAAAAGGAAATTTGAGACTTCTTATACATACAGCAAGGGACAGGTTATCAAAAAGGCCTCAACATCCAAATTCAAAGCCTTTGATAGTTGCAATAAATATCTCCTGGGAAGAGGCAGATGACAGACAGGGGAGCTGGAAGGGACTGGCTGACTAGTTAAGGCTCAGGTGAAAAAGGATGCATGCTGCCCCAGTGTGATGGGGCACACAGGCTTGGGAGAATCATCACTGACTGTGCCACAGCCTAGGAGGCAGACCCAGGTGGTAAAAACATTTATTAAACAGCAACCTTGAAAGATGTGTGGCTGAGGAAAGAGAGAAAAGGCAGGTGTCTTCTCAGGTACTTCCCTTAGTCAGATGCTTGAGCCATGTGCTAGTGGTGAGAGGGAACCTGGGGAGGGCACACCTGGTTCAAGCATCCCTGTCTCAAGGACACTTTCTCTGCCTCCTGGACCCAAAGATAAGAGACTTTGTTGAACCAGGCAAACGACTTTGTTTCAGGCTGAGTGTGATGGTTCATACCTGTAATCCCAGCACTTTGTGGAGGCCAAGGCGGGAGAACTGACTGAGCCCAGGAGTTCGAGATCAGCCTGGGCAACATAGTGAGACCTCATCACTATTTTTTTTTTTTAAAGAGACTTTGTTTCCACAGCATTGGAGTTTATCTTAATGCCAATCAGCACTGTACTGGACTCACTGACTAAAGCCTTTCCACAGGCTAAGAGCTTCTTATGGTCAGGAACCAGGTCTTCTTGACTATAATCCCCAGGGCAGGCACTCAGCACGTGGTCAGAGCTCTACTAATCTTCATTGAATAAATGAATGAATGTTCAATGACTGGTTATAGTTGTGGCTCCACAGTCTGTTGTCAAAAAAAATCATTTCATCACACCTGTCACTAAACAACTTGGACACACATCTGTGCGCACCAGCACACACATAGGCAAGGAATAACCCCAGCTGTTCTCACCTAGGCTGACAAGCACCCGCTGCAAGGCCTGGTAGGATGATGTCTGTAGGTCAAAGAGGGAGAGTTTGTAGTCCGTGCTCAGCTGTGCCTCGTGTCGGATCGTTTCAAACAAGGCTGATGCCCTATAAAGCTGCAAGGAGGAAGAACATCATTCATTCCCCAGAAACCAATGTCCAGCTGTTTACAGACTAGAGACAACTGTTGCTCACGTCTCTGTGCACAACCTAAGTATTTTTTTAAATATTTGAAAGGAAGAATCTTATGTCCAGGTATAAGGAAAATGGATGTGCTGTGGTCAAGAATAGGCCGAGGCAGACATCCAGTCCAGCGTGACTCTGGGAGTTTGGAGCACAGGTGCACAACTTTACTCATTATGTAACCATGCCATGTGAGGCTCACCCATGTGAGCTCATGCTTAGCTCAGAGCCACTATTGTCTGTAAAAGGTATAATTACCCTGCTTATGTTGCATATATGGCTTGTACCCACAGCTCGCACCTGGGCTCACTCACGCCCAGAGAGACAGTAGAGCCACGTTGAAACTGTCTATGATTCCTTTAGTGTTTTTCCAGCTACCTGCCACTTGCCCACTGACTTCCCTCATTAGAACCTGACACCAGGTAGGTCTTTGTGGACCTGAAAAGACATCAGATCATACCCAGTAAATTACAGTTTATATAATCCATTTTTGATGCATAACGGGATCTAAAAGACATTACAGACTTATGGTCTTAAAGATATTAAAACAGCTATTAATCCAACCAACTGCTAATTTTTATTAAAACAAAAAGCCTCTCCTCTTGTCATCAAGCAACCACAATTCACCACCGTCACACCTCATGGTGAGGAAGGATGCGAGTGGGAACAGGTGTGATGGAGGCATGCTGGAAATGGATGAGGCTAAGAGGAAGAGAGCGCCACATTCTCTGGAGGGCAATAGCTCTTTGCAGATGGTTCCCTGCCTCAGGGTCGGATCACCACTGGGTGAGCTCCTCAAGGAGCCATGCCCACTCACATGGACACTCTGAGGACCAGACAGTTGCCATTCCTACGGAGACACTGTCCTGCTGCTCTAACAGGCTTCTCCATCAGTGAGGCCATGGACTTTTCTGACTCTGATGTTTCATTTTTCCCCCTTATGCCACACTGTCTAAGATGACTCTGATATTTATATGCTGGAAACTCAGTATCAAATTTTAAATTTATCCAAACTTAAAAATCATCAGAATTCTAAGACTACTTCTTTCTTGGCCTTTTGGCTAAGATCAAGTACAGAATTTTAAGACTAAGAGACATAGATCCAGAGAGTGGTAAGAGAATGTGTTCCTAACTCTGCCACTAACTCGCTGTGTGACCTTTGGCAAGACTCAGAGACTCAATTTCTTCCTCTCTATAAAGAAGGAAGTTTCTACCTCACAGGGTTATTTTAAGGATTAAATCCATTGAGGTATAATAAATACTTTCAAAATTTCAAATCAGAATATCAACACAGGTTTCACTTTTTATAACCAGGAAATTAGAAAATCAATCTTTTACGTTGCCTTTAATCATTTTACAAGTACAGTAAAACCTAAGATTCTAGAATGCTATGGTGCAAATTCAGTCACGTGTCTTCGACTCTTGTGAGCACCTATTGATAGAAGACTTATCCTTGGTCCCCCTCTGCCTAGCACAGTCTCCTCTGCAGTCACCACTCACATGCTCGCTATCTGGATGAGCATGTGATTTTAGATGTAGCCATCTCACTACCCCTCCAACCTAACAGAGGAGACCATAACTCCAGGGATCTTTCTACTCTCCAGGGCCAGCATGACAAGGGATTTTCCTTCAACTACTTGCACATATGCAGAAACATGGCCTTTTTTTAAAACAGGGAGAGAGAGAAATTATATCTATTAATATATCTAGGGACATTAAATCTAATAATTATGAATTCTTTTACTTCTGTCATGAAACGAATATAATTTTATTATTATATTAATGTTTAATGGGGAGCAATAGCACTTAATACAAGAATTCCTAAGAAATTATTGATAAATCTATCACACGAGTGAGCAAAAATCTTTACTGATTGTTCAATAGTTCTGGGCTGGTACAGGCTGGAAATCATACACATCAGCCCAAGGGTAGAAGTCAGTGCCTCTGGTAAATGCCATCACTACTAGGAAAGTAATCCTAAGGTCTTCCATGTTGCCAGAAACAAAAAATCCACTTCAGTCAGGGGTTCTGCTTACCTGGTGTTGGGCCTCCTCCAAGTTTCCACTAGCCCAAAGGGAGAGGCCAAGGCCATGGCGAATTTTTGCCTCATCTTCTCTTCGGCCCAGTTGCTCAGCTAACCTTAAACCTGAAACCAGACAGAGAAATTTAAGGAACCAGAGAAGACAGATAACTTCACTATCTTAAGGAGTCCTGGAGGGTCATTTTACTTTTCTGTTTTTGTTTGTTTTGAGACAGAGTCTCACTCTGTTGCCCAGGCTGGAGTGCAGTGGCAGCTCATTGCAGTTTTGACCTCCCCAGGCTCAGATGATCCACCTCAGTCAGCCTCCAGAGTAGCTGGGACTATGGGCACAGGCCACCACACCTGGCTGGCTTTTGTATTTTTTGGTCGTGACAGGGTTTCACTATGTTGCCCACACTGGTCTCCAGCTCCTGGGCTGAAGTGATCCACCCACCCTGGCCTCCTAAAGTGCTGGGATTACAGGACTGAGCCACTGCTCCCACCCAATTTTGCTTCAAGTGTCTATAAAAAAATGTTAACCAGAGTTATTCAGGAAGCTGAGGCTGGAGGACTGTTTAAGCCCAGGAGTAAGAATCTAGCCTGGGCAACTTAGTGAGACCTATCTCTTTAAAAAACAAACAAACAAACTAACAACACAGCTAGATAAAATGAGGACAAGAGCTGAATCAGCCAAGGTAGAATAAGCATTCTCTTCAAATTCTGTGCTGGTAGCAACATTTCCAGGACATTCCAGGATGCCTCGGCAAGAGCTCAGGTGATGGCTACCAACAGGAGACAGGTTTGCAGGGCAGAGAGAAACACTAAAACAAGTGAAACCTAACCTGGTCACCCTCCTAGATTTGAAATCCATAGCTTTGCAAATGAAAACTCCTGGCTGATAAATTTATCTAACCTGATTCTTCGCTGGCAAAGCGCTTCCTGACAGTTAAATACAGAAGGAAAAAGAATACTTTTCCTTTCTCATGTGCATAGCATCCAATGAGTGTCAACAGAAGAAACACACGATGTTCTCCTGAAAGCAGAATATGAACACAGCCTGACCCTGCCTTCTGTTACTGATGCTACTGACACATTTCATGTTTAATCTGTTTTCCCTTTCAGTCTAAGACTTTGATGTGCCTCAGCGGGGTTGCAAAACAAGTGCTATTATGAGGCAAAAGCCTTAAATGAGACCATCCTCATTTTAATAGCCCTCAGATAGGCACCTGCAGTTTGGGTCACTTACCCACAGCAAGCTTCTGGGTTTCAGGACACCAGCAACCTCCAGGGCTTTGTGACAGTCAAATCTGAAGGCAACCATTTATTGCATTGGTCACTATGCAGTTCTCAGCATTGCTTTGCCCTCATTATCCTGCTCTCTGCACCTAGAATCTAGCTTGTGCAGAGACAGCATGAAGGCTCCCACCGTACAACTGCATATACAAAGGAAGGACTTCCTTCTTCTAATCTAATTCAGGGTAGATGGAAGCTGCCTCTGATCATGCTGGCCCTGTGCAATTTCAGACTTTTGAAAAGGAACTGAGGCTGTTGAGAGGGTAAGAAAAGTAGCACTCAGGTTCAAGGTCATATACATCTCAAAATGCTCATAACTCAGAAAACTTAGAAACATCGTTTTAAGTTTAAATGATGCTTTGGATAACAAAAATATTTGTAAATAATTCACATTTTTAAACACCTCACAGAATGGAAAAACATATTAAAGAAGATGGTTCGTGGGAAAAAACCAGAAGGATACTGATTGCTTAAACCTTCAATAAGCTAACCACATTAATTCTTCAATACAGATGTCCCTGCTAGGTCGAGATCTGAGTCAAAAGTGAAATTCATTGAGACAACTCCTACTTAGAAGGAATGTTCTCTGAGAACAGGGACTTTGCTTTTTCCTGCTGTATCCCCACCATGCAGGACTCTGAGGTTCAACAATGAAGAGTTAAAAGCCCACTGGATAGACAAGGTATCTGTCCTGCCCCAGTTTCTATCTGCTTCTGGCTTTTAGGAACTGACTCACCATCCAGCTCTCCTAGAACCTATAGTTTGTCAGGGACTGGTCCCAGGCAAGTCACCAACTTGATCCAAGCTCCCTTTCTTCATTTGCAAGAAGAAGAAAGGCTGGGTGAGACCATTGGCTTTAACCAGAGGTGTCCCCCTCCGCAGCACCTGGAGAGCTTGTTCAAAAACTCAGACCAGGCTCCATCTGTGAGAGTCTTATTGCACTGAAGCAGGCTGCTGCTGATCCACAGGCCCCACAGCCTCCTCCCCTCAGAAAGCCAGGAGAGAGGGAGCTTTCCAGATAAGCTAGTCCTTCATTGCCAGAGGCTGCAGACCTAACTCAGAGCATTGGAAAAGCACTGTCCAGGTGTCCTGCACTCATGAGAAGAGACATCTGGTTTGGCCCATGAGGCAAGCCACTGGCTGCAGGCTCCCTAGTGGACATATCCACAAAACAGACACTGTAGAGGTGCTACAAATTAGAGTTTTAGATGTCTGCAAGACTTAAAAATTACAAGAAACAATAAAATGAACTTGAGAATTTTCCATAAATATAGAATTGTGTTGCAATGTCTCAGGCAAACCAGCTGTTTCATGGAAGCAGTATTTCAGGAAGTACAAAGAACACAGCTGAAAAGTTGTCATATGACTGAATTTAATAGTTTTCACAAATTCAACTGAAAATTGCTCCTCGTCTGCTGGAATTTTACCACAGTTAAGTTTCAGGAAATTAGAAGCCAACATTCTCATTTAATGCATTGAGGCAGAGCCCCATGTGGGCAGAATGGGAGCCAGATAAGGTCTGGGAAGCAGCTTCAGACTTTGTAACCTCTCAGACTGCAAGCCAGCACAGTCCCTGGTCCATTGCAAAGGAGACCAGTGAATCAGCCCTTTACCCATTCTCCTCTTTGTTTCCTGCTTCTCCCTCTCCTGGCTTCCCAGTGGGGGTTCAGGAGTAAAAGATGATAGGGTGCCCGACCCTGCTCTGCAATTGTAAAGTTAGAAACAACTTCAGAGAGGGTCTTGTGTGGTTTCTGGTTCAGAAAACCCAAGCTGGGTCCTATTCCTTGACTAACTGACCACAGGATTAGGATAAAATCACTGTACTCCTCTGAACCTCAGGTGACTAAACTGCAAAAACAGGAATCAAAAGATATACCTCACAAGACTATTGTGAGGACAGAATCAGATTAAATATACTTTAAGTGCAAAGCCCCTTGGAAGTGAGAGTTTTTGCTTGAAATCAGTAACCATTCCTTTTACCAGTGAGCTACCTGCCCCTTTTCCCTTCTAGGGTGAGAGGATCCAATGTGCCTGTGTGAGGGGAAGGATGCATTGCTGTGCGACTTCAGCTTTCGGAAGAATGAAGCATCCAAGGTCCAACTGTGCAGCCTTCAGTTTCTAGGCTTGCGTGGAACAAGACCCTACTGTGGCACCAGTCCAAGCACTATAGGTGACAAATGCTGGGAAGGATGCCTGGTTTACTACTCGAGTGACCCTCAAACTGATGCTTCTAGATTAGACTTCAACTGCCATGTCAGGACTGACTCAAGTTTTCATATAGTTAGATACTCGTTAGAGGGATAACAGAGCTTGGAGCAGATGGGCATTTTCTTCTGACTCAAACCCTTATAATTTTTTAGGATTACATCTTATTTGATTCGTCTGTGTGAGAACAAGTTGCTCATTCCACAGAGGGTTCTGAAAAGCAAGGAGGGCATCAGCTCCTTGGGCATCTGGCGAGCAACGGATGCTGTCACTAAAAGAGTAAGACAATCTGGGTCCACAGAGAGCAGGGCAAGGTGCTGCGGACAATGAAACACCTTAGTACTATCAAGGGACATCTGGTGGGGACACTGTGATTCTGGAGTTGAGCTGACAATGTGGCCTCTGAGACCCTTACTCCACACAGAGGTGGCCACTCAAACTGCGCATACTTCTCTCTGAGTCTTGAGTTCTGACTCTGAACTTGATTTCAAGCAGGCCACGAGAACAAAATGGGCCTTTTCACCTACCTTCCTGTAAGTACATGACTGCTTGGGAATAGTTCTGCAAGGCATGATGGGTCCTTCCAAGGCTACTATATGACACCGTCTTGGCCACCAAGTCATTCATCTGTGCAGCAATGCTCAAGTGCTGTTCTTGATAGACCACAGCCCTCTCGAAGGTGCCCAGGGATTCATAAGTCAGGCCCAGGTTCCCATAGGCTCGGCCCTGGCATGTGGGGTTGTTGGTTTCCTCTGCTATCTGTAGATCAAGCTGGTGGTACTGCAGGGCTGTGTCATACTCCCCCATCTGCTGGTAAACGCCCCCCAGGCCACAGGCTGCGTCACTCTCCAGGGCTCGGTCTTTCATATCTCTAGCAATGTTCAGCTGGCGTTCAAGGCAGGAAATGGCTTGTTCGTAATTCCCTAATTGGCTGTGCAGACTTCCCAGCTCTCCATAGGCCTGGGCTTTATTGAAGGCCTCCCCGAGCTCATGGGCAACCACGAGCCTCTTTTCAAAGCACACAAGGGCTTGCTGCAAGTTCCCCATTGCCCTGTGGGGATGTAGACAGAAAAGCAATGATATTATTTTGTGCAGGTGCAGACAGGCTAAAGCCCCTGAGAAAATGAAAAGCATTTGTCACTGTCACTTACTATAGAAGCTCTTAACTCCTCTTCTAGCTAAAATCTATCATGTGCCCTTAGAGTGAGATGCAGAGGAATTTCATAATCTGAAAAGCAATTCAAAAGTCATCCCTTAGTGACCTTCCCAAGAGCTTGAGATTCAATGGGATATACACCCCAGAGGAAACATAAAATATATTAATAGGCACAATGATAGCAAGTGAACTGTCTGGTTCTTCAGGCCTCCCTATTTCCACTACTGCTTAGACTATGATTTTGAAATCACTTTACAGTGGCTATAAATCTTTCACCCTGAGCTTCTCAGAGCATTCTGCAGGTGAAGATTTAGTTTGACCCTTGCCCTTCCTCCACTCCAGGAGTCCTAATCCCCTCTCTGGTGGGGCCATATATTCTGCAGACACAGACACCTTCTTGGGTTCCCCACATTTAGGAGAAAGTATTACCTTGACCAACAGTGTGTCCTTTTGTGCTGCTAAGAGAAGACATAAGAGTGGGAAGAGCATGACCAAACCAGTTGTGTGGGGCACATGAATTCATTCCCCTGAGTCTCCGATTCTGGTGATAATAAATCCCACATCCCACAGCAGATGATAATAGACGTAGAGTTATATGGAAATGCTATAACTATTAAGATATCTGTGCAAGGGACCTAGCATGATGCATGCTACATAGTACATTTATTCATTCCCCTATTATCAGGTGGCTTTTCCAAAGAGCAACACAATGGGGTCTAAGTAATTGTTAAGTGCAGATGTTGTATTAATAAACACATTCATATAATGTGGGAGGTATTCAGAAAAGATCAGTGAAAGTGACTCATTCACCTTCTCCATCCCTATTATCCTTCTCATTATATTGTAGTCAAAAGGCACTGCATTTGGAATCACAGAGCCCTGCGTTTAACTCTCAGCTATCCCTTTTAAGCTGAATAATCTTAGGCATTAACTCAATTTCTCTGGACTTTATTTTCTTTGTCCATAACATAAGGGTAACATCAACTACTTAATTCAAACAACTGTTGGAGAAATCAGATGAGACATGTATGAAAATGTTTTATAGTTAACAAACTGCCATGCACACATGAAGTTGCCATTACTGTCTCAAATGCTCTTTGTGTAGAACTATAAATCACATTTGTCCTTGGTCATTTTTACCTGTGTCCATTTCCCAGGCCGCGGTAAGCCTTGGCTTGGTCTTGCATGCGATTCAGACTCTGGGCAACAGATAAATATTGTTCGTAGTATTTGATAGCTTCCTCATAGTCACCCAGGGCTTCGTAGCAATCCCCCAGGTTGCCGTAGGCCCGGCCCCTGTCGAGCACAGACTCATTTCCACTTAGCTGCTGCAGCATGGCCAATTGCTGCTCAAAGTAGCCAATGGCTTCTTCCATCACATTCATGTTCATCTTTGTGATGCCCATGTTGCCATAGACCTGGGCTTCCAGACTCGGATCCTTCAGCTTTTGCCCTAGATCCAGTTGCTCTTCGTAACACTTGAATGCCATTGTATATTTCCCAAGGGCCATGTAGACGGCAGCCAGGTGCCCATGAGCTCTGCACTCCCCTGGCAAGTCACTCAGCTCCTGATATACCTCCAGTTCCTGTGTGTGATAACCCAGGGCCTTGTCATACTTCTGGATCATTCGGTATGCAGTGCCCAGGGCTGCATATGCACTGGCCTCTAGTCTTCTATCCTTCACCTGGTGAGCTAAGCCCAGCTGCTGCTCATAGAATTTTATTGCACCACTTATATCTTTTTTACAGATGAATATATCGCCCAGGTTCCCTAGGGCTCGAAATTTAGCCTGGGAATTATTCAGAGACTGGGCTAGGGACAGTAGGTACTTCTGACACTCTTCAGCTTTACTGAAATTCAGCAGAGCCTTGAATGCTAGGCCCAAGTTGCAGTAGGCTTTTGCTTGGCTCAACTTGTCATGAAGGTCTTTGGCCAGTGCCAGATCCTGCTCGTAGTACTTCACTGCCTCCTGGTAATTTCCAAGGCAGTAATGGGCATAGCCAAGGTTGTGGCAGACCTTCCCTTCTCCTTCCATGTCTTGAAGGTCAGGAGCAAGCCGGAGATACTGTTCATAATAGGGGGCAGCCTGGACATACTCTCCCCGAGAGCAGTGGAAATTACCCAGGTTGCTGAGGGCCCGGGCCTCGCTTTGGATGTCTCGTAGCTCCCGGGCGATGTTCAAGTGGTTCTGATAGTGTTGCAGGGCTCGGTCATGGGCACCCAGAGCCTGGTAGGCCACGGCAAGGTTCCCATGCGTGGAGGCCTGAGAGGCGCGGTCGTTCACTTCCATGGAGATCTGCAGCTCCTGCCGATGGTATTTGACCGCCTGGTCGTACATGCCAAGAGCGTTGTAGGCGTTGCCCATATTCCCATAGGCACGGCCCTGGGCAGCATAATCACTCAGCTCCTGAGCAATGCACAGATGGGCCTTGTGGAGTTTCAGTGCAGTGTCATAATCGCCTTTCATCTGGTGTATGATTCCTGAGAAACAGAAAAAAAGAACAGGCTAAGACTGAAATAACTGATTTGCAATGTAGAAAGAAATGTAATTTGCATCTCAATTTATAGTAAAATGCAATCCAGATGAATTAAAGAATTTAAAATAACAGAAGGTAGAATTAAATATTTATCAGCTCTCCAGAGGGAGAATAGCTTAAGTTCTAAAGCAACAGAAAGAAACATTTACAGATTTTATTACAAAAATAAGAATGTTTGCACTACAAATACATATCTAAAATTAAAAGGCAAAACAATACTGGAAAATATATTAAATATAAATTAAAAAGTTCAATAGCAATTGTGTGTAAAGAGTTTACTCAGTTTGATTTATTAAAAATGAAGATCCAATTTACTAAAATAGGCAAAGATCTGTAAATGTCAGCAGACAACTCACATTCAAAGAAATACAAGAGTAACCACAGGGGAAAATGCTAATTTCATTTAATAATCAATGAAATGCAAAATAAAGCAACCCTGAAGTGCCATTTTACTTCAGCTAAATTAGCAAACAAAAAAATTAACCATAACTCCTACACTGATGAAACTGTCCTAAAATTGGTAAACATACCAACTGCTGGGGACATAAACTGGAACAACCTTTTTGCACAAGCAGCATAGCAAGAACCACGAACGCTCCTACTGTGACCCAGCAATCTTACTTAAGGGAAAGTACCCCAAGAAAATCATCTGACAAACACAAAAGCTTGCATAACAATACACATAACAACCTTCAATATGGCACTATAGACTACCTGAAAATCAGAAACATCTTAAATGTGAAACACTGGAAGATTGTATAAGTACATTTTGGTATATCAACTCAACATGGGATTATGCAGTCATTAAAAAGATAATTATGAAGTCTATACTGAAAAGTGGGGAAACAATGTTATTGTAATCACATTACATGGAAAAATCAGGAAAAAATGCGGCATACTCCTGTGCCAACAACTAGGAAAATAAGTATGTCCACACACATGAACAAGCTCTTGATGAGCTTATGCAAAAACAAGAATAGTCGCCTTGTTAGGTGGTGGAATTTCAGTAATTTTTGTTCTAAAATCTCTTGTAATTCTGCTATACTGCTTTTACAATCAACAGTAACAGTGTTTCAAACAAATATCATAAACCATATTATAGCTGCTAAGCTATTATTTTAACAAGCAGTTAAAATGAGATATATCATAAATGTCCTAACTATAAATTGGTTTCAATAAGGGATAGCATAATGGTAACTTGGGAGCTGGCTTTAAGGAGAGCTTGGTCCATCCTAGTTGGGGCGAGAGTGAGGGCCACCACTAGAAAGGGTAGAGAGAAGCCAGTATGCAAACAGTTCTCTCCTTGCCTTTGGTTTTGAACATGCTTTTCCATGCATCAGTGTGTGAGCTTTCCAATGGTGACTAAACCTTACAGAAGCCCCAAAAGTTGAAAATGCCAAGATGTGTTCTTATTAAAACATCTGAATTAAAAACAGAGGCACTGAGAAAGAAATCTGTGAAAACCTAGCCTCCACAATTTGTGCATCTCTCTGACATCCTATTCATTCATTCACTTATCCAGCAGACATTAGGTGGGTATTTACTGTATATTAGAACTTGTGGTGGGCAGCAGGGGTAGGAAGAAGAGTGAAGACAGAGGTCTCTGCCCTCAGAGAGCACAATGGGTCAAAAGGCAGACAGTACGCATGATCAAGGCTGAAGTCAGGGCAGGGCAGGAGCTGGGGATACAGTGCAGGGTGAGTCTCGGGGGACCACTCTGCTGGTCCTGACTCCTCCCTTGCATGACGTGGAGATCTGCCCTGCCACAAGAGTCATATGCAGTCCTGGGACCCAGCCATCTCTTGGACTTAACTGGACTTAAGATATTGGGTAAATCATTTAGCCTTTTTGAGTTTTACCTAGTTCATCTATAAAACGAGAAAAATAATAAACATAACACCAACCTTAGGAGATGACAGTATCAAATGAAATAATGTACGTGCAAGAGCACTGTAAACTACAGAGTGAAATTGCAATATTAGTTATTGAAATTATGTACTTCCAGGGAAGGAAATTCTTGAGGTGGTGGAAATTAAATAAACCATGATAATTCTTCTGTATATTTTTTATGAGTAAAATATTTCATAATTCAAAAATAACTAAATCATGGTACATTTATACAATGGAATAAACATGGTGACATTAAAAATGGTGAAGGGCTGGGTGTGGTGGCTCACACCTATAACCCAGCACTTTGGAAGGCTGAGGCAAGAGGACTGCTTGAGCTTAGGAGTTCAAGACAAG
Source organism: Cebus imitator (assembly GCF_001604975.1). NCBI lineage: Eukaryota > Metazoa > Chordata > Mammalia > Primates > Cebidae > Cebus > Cebus imitator. The sequence goes on along the minus strand of NW_016107552.1, from coordinate 209,320 downwards.
CCTGGGCAACACAGGGAGACCTTGTCTCTACAAAAAATTTAAAAATTAGCTGGGCATGGTGGTGTAAGCCCGTAGTTCCAGCTGCTTGGGAGGATGAGGTAGGAGGATCACTTGGGCTCAGGAGTTCAAGGCTGTAGTAGGCTATGACTGCACCACTGCACTCCATCCTGGGTGACAGAGTGAGACCCTGTCTTAAAAAAAAAGATAAAGTCAGTCAGGATCCAAGATGGCCAAATAGGAACAGCTCTGGAGAACAACGCAGAGGGTGAGTGAACACCACATTTCCAAATGAGTTACTACTGCCCACAGACAAGGAGATTCCCAGGCTGAAAAGCACCACAAGTTTCCAACATGGCTGTTTCAGCGGGCACAGCAGATCTCTGCACAAAAACTCACACAAATCAGGGCGGCCATTTCAACTGGGGCCTGGAACACCTGGGAGACACAGCCGCCCATTCGACTGAAAAAAAAAAGGGGGCTGAAGCAGGGAGCCAGGTGATCTGGCTCAGCAGATCCCATCCCCACAAAAATCCAGCAATCTAAAATGCTCTGGATTGAAGTTTTGCAGCAAGCATAAATGGACCCAGGACGGTCCAGCTCTGTGGGGGGAAGGGAGTCCACCATTACCGAGGCAGTCTGCCGCTACTGTGGCAGTCCACCATTACCGAGGCAGTCTGCCATTACCAAGGCAGTCCACCATTACGGAGACAGTCCACCATTATGGAAGTAGACTGCCATTACCAAGGCAGTTCTAACTATACCTCTGTAAACAAAACCGCAAGGAAGTTCACATAGCTGCTGGGCAGAGCCCACAGCAGCTCAGCAATGCCTCTGCTGGCAGATTGTGACTAGGCTACCTCCTCACTGGGCAGGGATCTCTAAAAAAAGGGCACCAGCATGTCAGGAACTTATAAATAAAGCCCCACCTCCCCAGGAAAAGAGCACCTGGGAAAAAAAAGGCAGTTATGAGTTCCGCTGCAGCAGGCTTAAATGTACCTGCTCAGCAGCTCTGAGGGAACAATGGAGCTCACAGTTCAGCATTTGAGCTCCTATAAGGGACAGACTGTCTCCTCAAGCAGCTCCCTGACCCCCGTATATCCAAAGAGATACCTCATAAAGGAGAGCTCAGGCTGACATCTGGCGGGTATGCTTCTGGGACAAATATAACAGAAGAAGAGACTGGCAACAACCCTTATTGCTCTGCAGCTGCTGCAAGTCCCCAGGCAAGCAGGGTCTGGAATGGACCTCCAGCAGTCCTACAGCAGAGGAGCCTGACTGTTAGAGGGAAAACTAAAAAACAGAAAGAAATAACTTCATCATCAACAAAAAGGACGTCCACTCAGAAACCCCATCCAAAAGTCACCAACTACAAAGACCACACGTAGATAAGTCCACAAAGGTGGGAAGAAACCAGCACAAAAAGGTTGAAAACACCCACAACCAGAACGCCTCTCCTCCTCCAAGGGATCACAACTCCTTACTAGCAAGGGAACAAGGCTGGATGGAGAATAAGTCTGATGAACTGACAGAAACAGGCTTCAGAAGGTGGGTAATAACAAACTTCTCTGAGCTAAAAGAACATGTTCTAACCCAATGCAAAGAAACTAAGAACGTTGAAAAAAGGTTTGATGAAATGCTAAAGAGAATAAACAGCTTAGAGAAGAATACAAATGAATTGATGGAGCTGAAAAACACAACACAAGAACTTCAAGAAGCATACACAAGTTTCAATAGCCAAATTGATCAAGCAGAAGAAAGGATATCAGAGATTGAAGATCAACTCAATGAAATAAAAGAAGGCAAGATTAGAGAAAATAAGAGTAAAAAGAAATGGACAAAGCCTCCAAGAAATATGGGTGAAAAGACCAAAAAATTAGGTGAAAAGACCTAATCTATGTTTGATAGGTGTAGCTGAATGTGATGGAGAGAATGAATCCAACCTGGAAAACACTCTTCAGGATATTATCCAGGAGAACTTCCCCAATGTAGCAAGGCAGGCCAACATTCAGGTCCAGGAAATACAGAGAACACTGCAACAATACTCGTCTAGAAGAGCAACCCTAAGGCACATAATTGTCAGATTCAACAGGGTTGAAATGAAGGAAAAAATGTTAAAGGCAGCCAGAGAGAAAGATCAGGTTACCCACAACGGGAAGCCCATCTGACTCACAGCGGATTTCTCCATAGAAACCCTACAAGCCAGAAGAGAGTGGGGGCCAATATTCGACATCCTTAAAGAAAAGAACTTTCAACCTAGAATTTCATATCCAGCCAAGATAAGCGTCATAAGCAAAGGAGAAATAAAATCCTTTACGAACAAGCAATTGCTCAGAGATTTCGTCACCACCAGGCCTACCTTACAAGAGCTCCTGAATGAAGCACTAAACATAGGAAGGAACAACCAGTACCAGCCACTCCAAAAACATACCAAATGGTAAAAAGCACAGACACAATGAAGAAACTGTGTCAACGAATGGGCAAAACAACCAGCTAGCATCAAAATGGCAGGATCAAATTCACACATAACAATATTAACCTTAAATATAAATGGGCTAAATCCCCCAATCAAAAGACACAGACTAGCAAATTGGATAAAAAGTCAAAATCCATCAGTGTACTGTATCCAGGAAACCCATCTCACGTCCAAGGATACACATAGGCTCAAAATAAAGGGATGGAGGAAGTATACCAAGCAAATAGAGAGCAAAAGAAAGCAGCAGTTGCAATCCTAGTCTCTGATAAAATAAACTTTAAACCAACACAAACCAAAAAGACGAAGAAGGGCATTACATAATGGTAAAAGGATCAATGCGACAAGAAGAGCTAATGATCCTAAATATATACACACCCAACAAAGGAGCACCCAGATGCATAAAGCAAGTTCTTAATGACCTACAAAGAGACTTAGACTCCCACACAATAATAGTGGGAGACTTTAACACTCCACTGTCCATATTAGACAGATCAATGTGACAGAAAATTAACAAGGATATTCAGGACTTGAACTCAGACCTGGACCAAGCAAACCTAATAGACATTTACAGAACTCTCCACCCCAAATCCACAGAATATACGTTCTTCTCAGCACCACATCACACCTACTCTAAAACTGACTACATAATTGGAAGTAAATCACTCCTCAGCAAAAGCAAGAAAACGGAAATCATAACAAGCAGTCTCTCAGACCACAGTGCAATCAAATTAGAACTCAGGATTAAAAAACTCAGAACCACATAACTTCATGGAAACTGAACAACTGGCTCTTGAATGCTTACTGGATAAACAATGAAATGAAGGCAGAAATAAAGATGTTCTTCAAAAACAATGAGAACAAATACACAACATACCAGAATCTCTGGGACACATTTAAAGCAGCGTCTAGAGGAAAATTTATAGCAATAAATGCCCACATGAGAAGCAAAGAAAGATCTAAAATCGACACCCTACCATCAAAATTGAAAGAGCTAGAGGAGTAAGATCAAAAAAATCTCAAAAGCTAGCAGAAGACAATAAATAACTAAGATCAGAGCAAAACTGAAGGAGATAGAGACACAAAAAACCCTTCAATAAATCAATAAATTGGGAGCTGGTTTTTTGAAAAGATCAACAAAATAGATGGACTACTAGCCAGATTAATAAAAAAGAAAAGAGAATAATCAAACAGATGCAATAAAAAATAATAAAGAGGACATTACCACTGATTCCACAGAAATACAAACTACCATCAGAGATTACTACAAACAACTCTGTGCACATAAGCCAGTAAACCTGGAAGAAACTGATAAATTCCTGGACACTTGCACCCTCCCAAACCTAAACCAGGAAGAAGTTGCAACCCTGAATAGACCTATAAGAAGGGCTGAAGTTGAGGCAGCAATTAATAGTCTACTGACAAAGAAAAGCCCAGGTCCAGATGGGCTCACAGCTGAATTCCACCAGACATACAAAGAGGAGCTGGTACCACTCCTTCTGAAACTATTCCAAACAATCCACTAAGAGGGAATCCTTCCCAAATCATTTTATAAGACCAACATCATCCTGACACCAAAACCTGGCAGAGATTCAACCAAAAAAGAAAACTTCAGGCCAATTTCCATGATGAACATAGATGCAAAAATCTTCAATAAAATACTGGCATACTGATTATGACAGCACATCAAAAAGCTTATCCACCATGATCAAGTAGGCTTCATCCCAGGGATGCAAGGCTGGTTCAACATAATGCAAGTCTGTAAACGTAATCCACCACATAAACAGAACCAAAGACAAAAACCACATGATTATCTCAATAGATGCAGAGAAGGCCTTCGACAAAATTCAACAGCGCTTTATGCTAAAAACTCTCAATAAACTAGGTATCAACGGAACATATCTCAAAAAAAATAAAAGCTATTTATGACATACCCACAGCCAATATCATACTGAATGGGCAAAAACTAGAAGCATTCCCTTTGAAATCAGGCACTAGACAAGGACGCCCTCTCTCACCACTCCTATTCAATATAGTATTGGAAGTTCTAGCCAGAGCAATCAGGCAAGAAAAAGAAATTAGGTGTCTTCAATTAGGAAAGGAGGAAGTCAAATTGTCTCTATTTGCAGGTGATATGATTGTATATTTAGAAGACCCCATCATCTCAGCCCAAACTCTCCTTAAACTGATAAGCAGCTTCAGCAAAGTCTCAGGACACAAAATCAACGTGCAGAAATCACAAGCATTCCTATGCACCAGTAACAGACTTAAAGAAAGCCACATCAAGAACGAACAACCATTCACAATTGCTGCAAAGAGAATAAAACACCTAGGAATACAACTAACAAAGGATATAAAGGACTTCTTCAAGGAGAACTACAAACCACCAGTCAAGGAAATAAGAGAGGACACAAACAGATGGAAAAACATTCCATACTCATGGATAGGAAGCATCAATATTGTGAAAATGGCCATACTGCCCAAAGTAATTTATAGATTCAATGCTATCCCCATCAAGCTACCTATGACCCTCTTCTCAGGACTGCAAAAAATCACCTTAAACTTCATATGGAACCAAAATAGAGCCTGCATAGCCAAGACAATTCTAAACAAAAAGAACAAAGCTGGAAGCATCATGCTACCTGACTTCAAACTATACTGCAAGGCTGCAGTAATCAAAACAGCATGGTACTGGTACCAAAACAGAGATATAGGCCAATGGAACAGAACAGAGGCCTCGGAGGCAATGTCACACATCTACAACCATCTGATCTTTGACAAACCTGACAAAAACAAGCAATGGGGAAAGAACTCCCTGTTTAATAAATGGTGTTGGGAAAACTGGCTAGCCATGTGCAGAAAGCAGAAACTGGACCCCTTCCTGACACCTTACACTAAAATTAACTCC
>NW_016107552.1:190254-203867 GCF_001604975.1 Cebus imitator | reverse complement strand
ATTAGAGTGAACTGGCAACCAACAGAATGGGAAAAAATTTTTGCAATCTACCCATCTGACAAAGGGCTAATATCCCGAATCTACAAAGAACTAAAACAGATTTACAAGAAAAAAACAAACAAACCCATTCCAAAGTGGGCAAAGGACATGAACAGACACTTTTCAAAAGAAGGCATTTATGAGGCCAACAAACATATGAAAAAATGCTCATCATCACGGGTCATTAGAGAAATGCAAATCAAAACCACATTGAGATACCATCTCACACCAGTTAGAATGATGATCATTAAAAAATCTGGAGACAGCAGATGCTGGAAAGGATGTGGAGAAATAGGAACACTTTTACACTGTTGGTAGGAGTGTAAATTAGTTCAACCATTGTGGAAGACAGTGTGGTGATTCCTTGAGGACCTAGAAATAGGAATTCCATTTACTCAGCAATCCTATTACTGGGTATATATCCAAAGGATTATAAATCGTTCTATTATAAAGACACATGCACACGTATGTTCATTGTGGCACTGTTTACAATAGCAAAGACCTGGAACCAACCCAAATGCCCATTGATGTTAGACTGGACAAGGAAAATGTGGTACATATACACCATGGAATACTATGCAGCCATAAAACACGATTAGTTCGTGTCCTTTGTAGGGACATGGATGAATCTGGAAAGCAACATTCTCTGCAAAGTGACGCAAGAACAGAAAATCAAAGATCGCATGTTCTCACTCATAGGTGGGTGTTGAACAGTGAGAACACATGGACACAGGGAGGGGAGCATCACACACTGGGGTTGCTTGGGGGGCACTAGGGAGGGTAGAGTGCCCGAATCTCCCCGGGAGCACTTTCTTCCACAATGATGTCTTTGCGGTGATTTTTTTCCCCCTCACAGCTTTTGGATTTTATTGCAATGGTTTTCTTAAGCCAATATAATCACTTGTTGGTTCCTAAGATGATGGTAAGAGGAAACAAGTGGCGAGAGACCTAGCAGGCAATTGGAGGAAGCTTGGTTTTCACGTATGGCCCATCACCACCAAAGACAGGTCTCTTTGGAAGCCCCCAGGTGAGACTTACCTTGTCCTACAGGAAACTGGGTAAGCATCAGAAAGGCACAATATAATAGAAAAGGCACAGGACCCTAAGCCGGAAGTCCTGTTTTACAAGCCGGGCTCCCAATTCATTCAGCTGAGTGTCTTTGAGACAGTTAATACTGCTGAGCCTTTTTAATTGAAAATATTTTGGCATTTTTTTTTTGTTTTCTTACTAATAAGGTCAGATTATAACAATTTCAAAGACATAGCATGAGAAACATAATAGTATGTATCAATTATTAGTTTACATGGTATCTAAACATAGTATGACCAGTATTTGGAGAGTGAGGAAAAAGGAAAGGAATTCTATTTATCTGACTCTCACGACCTTAAGAATCTGGGCTACTTAATAGGGAGCAGTTGGGATGATAATGGCTACCCAGAGTTCAATGATTTCTGAAAGAAACTACCTGCTGGTTATGGCAAAACGATCTGATCTCCAGCCAGCTTCCCTATGCACTCTCCTGATCTCCTCTTGTCCTCCTTATCTTACATTTCCAAGGGCCTATAAAGAATCCTAAGAAGACTCTTAAAGACTTCCTCACACAGACAAGAGTAAGAAGAGATGGATGGGGCAGAGCTGGGAATTTTTCATCCTCCCTGTGTCTCTACTGTCCCAGCCACTGCCAGCCTGGGGAATTCTGAATGGAACATGACACACTCTTGGCAGCCTTTCTCTTTGTTGAGGCAACATAAAAGCGGCCTGAGAGCTGCCAGCAGAGTGACTGCACATGCTGAGGAGATAATCTGCAGATCCTCCTTCCCTTTCGAGACCACAGCTTGATTTTCCAGGGCCGTCATTCAGATGAAGACTTACAGAGGGCCTGTCAGCAGGGGCGTGCTAGGTGACAACATGCTGCAGGGAGGGGAATTAAATGAAGATTAGTGGGGCAGAAGATCCTCACAAAGCCGAGTTCTCAGGAGGGTGTGTGGAGAAAGGACACATCGTTATGAATTTATACATGGTCACAGCAGGCCTCCACCTATAGGTCAAGAATGGTCACTGCCATGGGAATAATAATACCTACTTCAACGGGCTGTTGTGAGGGCCAATGTGATCACACTCAGCAGAGGCTGGCCTAAGTGCCTCAAACATAGTAAGTGCTCAATACGTTTTGCTTTTATTATTAGCCATTACCAGCAAAGACCAAGGGAGGTGTGAACTGCACAAGCCAAGCAGAAAAACTACTAAACATAGAATGCAGTTCTGGCTGCCTTTTCTCTCGTGAACGTTGTAGAGGTAGGGGCCTCGGTGTACCACCACAAACCATGGAAGTGGTCTTCTCATGTATGAAAGTATAACAGTCATGATTGTTAATAGTGCACTACCTGAATGGGGCTTTAAAAACTGATCTCTTGTTTTCCTCTACTTTCAAACAAATCGTTTTCTGTTTCACTCTATCCACATCATCTATTCTCAGAGGAAACATAAGATTTGGGAACTAGAAAAGGCCCTCCCATGGGTTCACTTTCTCAGTGATGTTACCAGGGCCTAGTGAGAGGAAGTGTTAGTGGCAGAACAGAGGCCAAGACTCTCAGACCAACTGACCTCAGCAGTACCAGCCCATCTGCTTTCACGACGAGCTGGAGACATGAAGTACCGTTCATTAGTCTTGCTAGGTATGACATAGGACAGTGGCTATGCTTTATAAAGTTCTCTTCCATTAGAAATATTTACAGAAGCATTTACAAATGAAACAACATGGTGTCTATGATTTGCTTTAAAAATTGTGTGTGTTCATGAAACTAGACGAAACCACATTAGCAAAATGTTGATAACTGGGTTGTGTGTATGTGGGAGTTCATTATACCATTTTCTCTACCTGTGTGGTCATGAAAATTTCAATAACGGAAAATTAAATAATAAAGATAGACACGAAAGTTTGCACTGTATATATTCTCTCCTATAACCTTTTTGGATCAGGAAACTGTTCCTTGAAACTAAGTCCTGACATGGATGCTTAAGTCCATTTTCCTGTCTCTGGGACCACAGTAGAAAGAAATTGGGTTGGTCACCAGCCTCTACAGCTGTACCAGCATCCACATCGTTTTCCAGGCTGGGAGAGGAACATGTAGAGACTAAAAACTACACAGCACTTTGTCCTATTGCCTAGATTTCATTTCAAGTGCTCTTAAAGGATAGGTTGATATTTTGTCTATCAGAGAGCCAAATGGCTGAGAAATGGCTAAAATGACTGGGAAAACCTGCTTCACAGAAACAGTGCTGTGTACTCTCACCTGTTCCTCCTGATCCTCCTCCTCACTGGGAGAAGCAGTAGTACCAGGTTTTCCACAGGATCCATAATTCTAACCCTAGATATCTTTAGGTTCCCTGAGCCCTCTCTCTCTCAAGTTTTCACATATACGTTCTTCTACATTGTACCTAAAATATTGCAAAGCTGAGTGTGGGGAGGATGTGACAGACCGTGTTAGTAAACAGACAGCTGCAATAAAAGGCATGAGAACAAAGTGCTCTGTGTTAGAAGTGCAACCAATGGGATGTCTTATCTAACACACTCGCAGGTAACTATTTATTAATATGTACCTAGACACAAAGCTCCATTACTTTTGCCAGTGATGGGCATCAAGGGTACAGATTTTTTTTTTTTTTTTTTTTTTTTTGGACACTCTGTCTCACTCTGTCACCTAGGCTGGAGTGCAGTGGCATGATCATGGCTTACTGCAGCCACAACCACCCAGGCTCAAGAGATCTTCATGTCTCAGCATCCCGTGTAGCTGGGACTACAGGTGTGTGCCACTGTGTCTGGGTAATTTTTAATTATTTATTTTTGTAGATGTGGGATCTCACTATGTTGCCCAGGCTAGTCTCAAACTCTTGGGCTCAAGTTATCCTTCTTCCTCGGCCTTCTAAAGTACTGGGATTGCAGGGGTGAGCCAATGTGCCTGGACAATACGGGTATTTTTAAATGCAGGTAATTCCAAAATTATGTATCATATGACTTCAGCTACAAGCAACTTCCTGATAGGTAAGGTTTTCTTGAGAGCCTCTCTGTAGCTGGCTCTCTACTCCACGATCTCATTCATGGCTCAAAACAAGGTTGATACTGTGGTCTCAGGGCCCCAAAAGATTCAAGAGCTTACTCAGGCCCACACAGCTCTAAGTGGCAGGATTGGTACTAAAACCCAGGTTTTTCTGACTCAGGAATCCATGCTTTTTTTTTTTTTTTTTTTTTTTTTAAGAGACAGAGTCTTACACTCCAGCCTGTGGCCCAGGCTGAAGTACAGTGGCACAATCACAGCTCATTATAGCCTTGACCTCCAGGCTCAGAGTATCCTCCCCACCTCAGCCTCCCAAGTGGCTGGGACTACATGGGCATACCACCATACCCAGCTTAGTACACACTTTTTTACCTTCTCCCCTCATCTGGAAATGTCTTTCAGCAAAGATAGGCATGATTCTGTGCCCATTTCTCTTCCCTCACCACACACACAAATCTTTGTATCATGTGCCCATTTCTTCTTTATTAACATTAGTATACTGCTGTGGCAAACCTAGCTCTTGGTAGCTGCATATGAACAGATGGCCTGGCTAAATCTGTACCTAGAGAGCAGAGAAGTATACATTAGAGACCAGAAAATCCTAAGAGACTCAGAAAGGTAGTAGGAGGAAGCAGATGTAATCTGTGTGGGTATCACCCCTGGAGAACTCTTGGGCCATCACACATCTATTCTGCCATCCTTTAACTTAATTACATCTGTCTCCTTTTTCTACTAAACCCACCAGGCTCTGCCCGTTCCTTGAAGGATAAGTGAAGTTACAAGCCTGTTATCTTCTTTTGCTTCAACAGCAATTTAGGATGTCTTCAGTGACACTGAGAGTTCAGTGGCACTTCTGTCCCAGATCCCAATTGCTCTTCCCTTCTGTTTCAACTCTGAGAAGCCTGCTATAATAAGGCTGAGGAAATCCGTGTTACCCCTCCCTCCTATGAGCACACTCCTCTGGAAGCTACCTGTCTTTTAAACCAACTTTGGAGGAAATAAAATGTAGTAGTTTTGTAGAGACTATATTTTATAGTCTAAACGTATTCATTTGCAATACATTTATTTCTCTGAATGTAGAGAAATAGGTTCTATTGCTCATACCCACCTCTCAAGTCTCCCCTTGATGCTGACTGCGAGCGGTCAGTTCCTCTGCAGTCCCCTCCCACCACCATCCCAAAGGCTTGGGCTGAATGAGCAGTGACAAGGGGCCAGCAAGAGCCCACTGGAACCCACAGATATTCCACAGCCTTCATGCATAGCCCTCCTTCCCAATTCCCTCAGATAGTTAAAGACCAAGACTGCAGGTGAATAGCTCAGAAATTCCCCCGGCCTCTGCAGCTGTAAATCCTGAGGCAGTGGGGAAGATTAATTGTGCCATGAAGAAAGGGAAGTAATAATTAAACCTATTAAAAAGGAGGTGGCTGGAGAGGGGTGCTGGTGATAGATGATGAGGTAGGAAGTGCTAGGCACAGTCATCTCTAATGACTGTGGCCGGGCCACTGGGAGAGACTTGGTGGGAAGCCCAGAGCACAGTGAAAAATATGCTGGGTCTGCCTGGCCAAGCCCCGCCATTAGTCACTGTTTGGAAAAGGCAGAGTGTGCCTGGTTTTCATTCTGGATCACAATAAGAGGTGGGAGGCAGCCTCATAAGTTAGCAATGCAGGGAATGTTACAAGGAGTTAGTTTCAATATGAAAAAAACATTTGAACATTTGTTTAGAGGCATGGGGTAGAATCACTGCAATGCTGAGAGGGCTGCTTCTACTCCTCCCTTTAGCTAAGCCTGAATGAACCAGTCTCAAATCTCCTGGAGCACCTCCTGAGGGTCCCTCTAGCCTAAAAAGTGTAGTCAAGTGGCATTTATGGGCTTTCCTGATCCAGTCCCATCCTAGGCATCCTATGCCAGCCACAGAGCAGCCCCATACACACTTTCTGGTCAGTCCCACCCCGCCTCTTCTGCCTGTGAGTATCCCATTCACTTGGCTTGGATTACCTTTCTTGACCAGCTGCAGTAGACTTTATTAATGCTCCCTGCTATCTGGTTCTTTTCCACATTCAGGTATGTATTTCCCTACTCATGAGAACTTAGGCATGGCAAGTGGCTTGCTTTATCCAGTGAAATGTAACGAGCAGTGAGGTGTTGCTTGCAGGCAGAAGTGTTGAAGAGCTGAAGTGCAACACTCCATGCTCTCTTCCTCCGTCTCATCAGCTGCAGAAGCTATGTATTACTGTATTCCAGATGGCACAGCTACAGGAAGATGGAGCCATGGCAGACCTGGATTAGTGTGTCGCCCCCTCAGGGTTCCATGGACCTGTGGTAGTCTTTGTATGCATATAATACTTTGTTGTATTAAGCCACTAAAATTTACGGGCTGTTACTGTACTAGCACCTAGCACATCCTGACAGATCCACTATCAACCCTCCCAGCCCTTGTCACAGCCTACCATTACAAACCATATTCTAATAAAGTCTGTATGAGACAGACATCTATTAACAGATGTTTCCTGAGGAGGTTTTGAGCCATTCATGCCTCTGGATGCTCTAAATTCTAGCCTTGGATCTAGTGAGACCATAAAAACCTGTAAACTTGAACCAAATTACCTTGGACCCACACAGAATAGGCTTCAGTGAATTGAGGGTTATCATTGTGCCCACAGGTTAGTTAAAATTTGCTTTTGATTAAACATTGCTATTAGAAAAAGCACACTGAAGTCTACTACAATCTTTACTATAAAATTTTATTGATATCATACATTTTGTCACCAGAATTCCTATTTAAATACCCCCTTGAGAAATTTCTTTTAGAATTCAGCTACCCTTTTTCTGAGGAATGCTAGGTTCCCATCTTTTGGATAGTAAGAATTATGGAAAAAATGGAAAGAATGAATAAAATCTAGTGGTTGATAGTGCAACAGGGTGACTATAGCCAATAATAATTTAATATTTTATTTTATTTCTTTGAGATGGAGTCTCACGGTCTGTTGCCAGGCTGGAGTACAGTGGAAAAATCTGAGCTCACTGCAACCTTCACCTACTGGATTCAAGCAATTCTCCTGCCTCAGCCTCTCAAGCAGCTGGAACTACAGGCATGCACCACCACTCCCAGCTAATTTTTTTTTTTTGTATTTTAGTAGAGATAGGTTTTCACCATGTTGGCCAGGATGGTCTGGAGTTCCTGACCTTGTGATCCGCCTGCCTCGGTCTCCCAAAGTGCTGGGATTACAGGCGTCAGCCACCGTGCCTGGCCTAATCATACATTTTAAAATAACTAAAAGTATAATTGGATTATTTGTAACATAAAGGATAAATACTTGAAGGGACAGGTACCCCATTTACTCTGATGTGATTGTTATGCATTTTATGTCTGTATCAAAATATCTCATGTACCCTATAATTATATACACCTACTATGTATCCATAAAAATACAAAATAAAAAAGTTAAATTAAAAAAATAATTATGGGCGGGGAGTGGTGGCTCACACCTGTAATCACAGCACTTTGGGAGGCCAAGGTGGGCAGATCACCTAAGATCAGGAGTTTGAGATCAGTCTGGCCAACATGGCAAAACCCTGTCTCTATTAAAAATATAAAAATCAGCCAGGTGTGGTGGCACACACCTGTAATCTCAGCTACTCAGGAGGCTAAGGCAGGAGAATCACCTGAATCTAGGAGTCAGAGGTTGCAGTAAGCCGAGATTACGCCACTGTACTCCAGCCTCGGTGAAAGAGCAAGACTCTGTCTCAAACAAAAAATAATTATGTATAGTCAATGACAGATAGTCAATGACAGACTACAGATACAAAAGTGGTCCCATAAGATTATAATGCCATATTTTTAATGTACCTTCTCTATGTTCAGATATACAAATATGTATCATTGTGTTAAACAGTTGCTGGTAGTATTCAGCACAGTACCCTGCTATACAAGTTTGTAGACTAGGAGCGGTCAGCTACATACCACGTAGCCTAGGTGTGTAGTAGGCTATCCCATCCAGGTTTGTGTAAGTGTACTCTGATGTTCACACAATGAAGAAATTGTCTAATGATGCATCTCAGAATGTATCCCCATTGTTAAATGACACATGACTATATTTCTTTCTTTGCTTCTGCCGCCAAGAAGCTCTGACTTAAATATGAAACTTTACTATAAAAACGATATTAGACCTTACATGCTGCATATTTGGGCTCTTTTATCTTGATTTTCTATTTCTATTATATCATCATTTGATATTATAAGTTAAATAAATCCTTTATGGAATGAAACAAGTTATAAACAAGCAAGCCATCAAAAAAATTTATATCTGTTGCATGTTCAGCTGACTTTGCTTTGGTAATTGGTGTATCCCCTGAGCCTGCTATTTCTCAACTTTGCTGCCTAAGCTTTGCAATTTGTTTCATGGGTCTTTTTCTATCAGATTTAATAATCCAGTTATGTGGCACAGTGCTTTATGGTAGAAAGGCAGTGTGAGCAGAATCAGAAGATCCCTATTCCCGGCTCTACTACTTCATGTCATGTGCTCTTAAGAAAGTTACTATTAATACTTTTCCTGGCCTCAGGTTTTCATCTATCTCAGAAGACTATTATGAAGATCAAATGAAACAGTTTATAGGGTATTGGTATTATTCCAGACAGCTTCAATTACCATAGTCCTCAATATTACAAATAACAAAATAAAAAATCTGCCACTCCCTCTATTTTGCTAGAGTACAATTTACTGTAAGTCTTAGATGCCATCATATTTCCTAAGTATCAATGGGAACTTGACACCAGATCATCTCACCTAAGGACAGTGGAAAATTATGGGCTCTGAAAATATTATAGCGAAGCTCTGCTTACGTGGGGATGGAACCCATTTCCTTGTGTACCAGGGTATGCAGGTAGGGGAGGAAGTGTCCTTAACAAGGCCTCTGCAAATGTGATGGGGCATTTTTGGTTGTCAAAATATCTGGGAGACCACACTGGCAAGTTGTGGGTGAAGCCAGGGATACTAAACAACCTTCACCATGTGGGAAAATCCTACACAATGAAAGGACATCACATCCAAAATGACAATAGCACCACGTTGAGCAACCCTGGATGCTTTGAGTTAATTTTATACTCTGCCACTACTAATTAATAATCTGAAGAAACAACTTCATTTCTGTACTGTCACCCAGCTGAAGTTGTTAAAATAAATCATCAAAGCTAATTAGCTGGGAAGTCTTTTGGCTGGTATCCAATAATTTAAGCAAAAGACCGAGAAACTGGAAACATTACTTTTAAAATCTGGTTTACTGACTGATCCTCCTCACCAGTTTATCTGTGAAATGTAACGCATTAAGAAGACAGATTAAAAGACACCCATGTATGGGCTTCCTTCTAATTTCACAATGATTATTAATAAGGGAGAGGGGAACCCTTCCTAAAAATAAAAAACAGTAGTAGAAATAATAATAATCATGATGATGATAATAACATGCAAAATTCTCTATTGGTGATCTCATAACATGACACCAAGTACCAAGTATGTGACTCCTAAATAGGCAATTCTACCTCTGAGCTCTCTCCTGAGCATTAGTCTCATAAATCTAACCGCCTTCTGAATATATCTACCTGGATATACCTCAGATACCCTAAAATTCAAAAATGTTTGTTGTATTGTTGAGCTTAATTAAATTTAACATTTTAGGGCTCTCATCTGTTTTCGAAGCCCTTGGACCTTCATTATCTGATAGGAGTCTAGGACAAAGGCAGAGCAGCTGGGTCTGCCTTTGAAGACAGTCACAGAGGTCATGTGGTTACTCAGATTCAGAGCTAGGACCTGAACTCAGGCCCACCACCTCTTAGCACAGCACATTTTTTCCTGGGTTACTTTGCCTCTCTGAGAGTCTGAGACAGTAACTGCTACAAAATCCGGCTGTGCAAACCAGGGTGAAGACAAACCTCATCCCCCAGAGCAGCATCATGCCTGCAGCCCAGGGAGGATAAGAGGACAGCATGATCTGCCTAGACAAACAGAAAGCCATGAAAATGAACAGGAAAAGGGAGAAACAGCAGAAGAGCTGGTCAAAAGAACAGCTCTTTTAAATGATTTTACCTTGTAAATTCAATTGCAAAGACAGATGGATTTTTTAGCAAGGCTGGAGAGCAAATTATAAAATCTGTTTTCCCAAGGCAATCGAGTCTGAAAAGCTTCCTTTTAAAAATTCACACTGGATTGAAAATTCAAACTCTATGATTGTGTGAAGTGTTCTAGCTAGATTAAGCAAAATGCTATCAAAACAAGTGATTCACATGTTCTGCTCATTTTTCTATTAGTACATGGACTTTTGGTTACGGCAATTTCAAAAACACTGAAAAGAGCAAAATGGGATTAAAATTGTGAATCCATTTACTGCTTTCAGTTTTTCTTCGTTTCTGTTTAATTGAGAGGAACTTACATAGGAAATTGGAGGCTCCTGAGGCTGGCTCATTTACGCACATCACAGAGATGCTATTTAAACATGTTTTCCTAGAAAGCTCTTGTAATCCACTTTAAATCTGAAACCCCATTTACCTCCTTATTTGAGTCATAGACTCACAGGATTATAGAAACCTGTGAAAATCACTTGAACTTGGGGTTCCCAAGACATTTGTTGGTTCACAGCAAACCTCAACCCTGCTACGTACATCAGGAAGGGTGAGTTCCTTTGCCTGACTATTCTGCCAGACCTGCCTGTCTACATGCTTATCTCCAGTCAATCACTTCTTCCATGTATATATAAATAAAGGAATCACCCAGTTTTTCTCCCTCTAATCACTTACAGCAACCAGTGGGGACACTAAGGCAGAATATCACTAGTCTCAAGATCTAGAGCAGACAACTTTACTACTTCTGTAGCTTTCTTTTAGTTCTTTTTTGTTGTGCGTGTTTTTGCATTATTGAGATTGTATAGCAAATTCAAAATTGAATTAAAGTTGAAATTTAAAAATTCCTATTATGAAAATACTAAGTTAAAATACAATGCTTGTAGCAGACAGCGAAAGCTGGTGCACCCAACATTTATTTTCAATTTCCTCCTCTCCTGCATGCCTCTGCCTATGGGGCTAGAAAGCTAAGTATTTACCTTCCCAGCCTTTCTTGCAGCCAGGGTTAGTCAAGTGACACTACTTGATCAATTAGACAAAATTGGAACTTTCCTAGGATTTTAGGGAAAGCTTTTGTTTTTGTTTGTTTGTTTTTTGAGACACAGTCTTGCTCTGTCGCCCAGGCTGGAGTGCAGTGGTATGGTCTCGGCTGGCTCACTACAGTCTCTGCCTCCTGAGTTCAAGCGGTTCTCCTGCCTCAGCTTCCTGAGTAGCTGGGATTACAGAAGCATGCCACCATACCCAGCTAATTTTTGTATTTTCAGTAGAGACAAGGTTTCACCATGTTGGCCAGGCTGGTCTTGAACTCCTGACCTCAAGTGATCTGCCCTCCTTGGCCTACCAAAGTGCTGGAATTGCAGGTGTGAACCACTGCATCCAGCCTGCTTTTCTGATAAAGGAATATAGTAGCAGCTCCCTTTTACTTATTTGAACGAGTCATGAGGTCTGGAGCTTCAGTAGCAATGTAGTGACCATGAGACATAAGAGGTGAAAATGTAAGAAAGGCCAAGAGGACTGCAGAGAAATCGGCCTTATTATGCTCAAACCTCTGAACCAATGTCAGGTGCCTCACAATTACTGTTTTGTAAGAAAAATAAGCCCTTATTTATTTGAACCATTGTAAGTCAGATTTTCTGTTTCTTATAGTCAAAAGATTCCTATTGCCATATTCAATGTAGAAAATATCGAAAGGTACAGAAAAAAGCCCTATCTATCTATCTTACCTAGTGATTGAAGATAGATATTGTTTTAGAGTACTTCCTGACAATCTTTTTGTTGTTGTTTTTGGCTTCATTTTGTTTTGGTATGGGTTGTTTTGTTTACATTATTGAGATCATATTATATGTACGGATCTCAAAACAAAATTACAGTAAGACCAGGTTCTTAAAGGAAGATAATAATAAAACAGGCTTTGATGACAACTATTTGCCATTAGGTCTTTGCTCAGACTTAAGTCATTCATTATAGATTTAAGGGATGTATACAATCATTTCTCAAAGTTTCTAGGTAAGAAAAAAGATCACTATATTGTTGTCTACAGCTCTTCTTAGTAGAATAAAAATTGTTTTAGTTTAGTAACTCTTCTGATAATACTCTCACCATGTAAAAATTCTCAAGCCATTCTTAGGAAGTGCTGGGACAGGGGCATACCAGTTATGACTTTTGGTTAACACTAGACAAGCAATGTTTTTGAAATGGAGTATGAAGGATGTGGACAAAGAAACACATTTTCTGGTACTGACAAAGGAGCCAAAGAAGGGCAGCCAACGGGGAGGGTGGGCCCAAACTTCCTTGGCAGCAAAAGTCACCTTACCACACATCACTTCATTGAAATATGGGAGCAAGATGAGAAAAGGAAGACCTTCAAGTCCTATATCAATGTTTCCCATCCTTTCCTTCTCATTGTTCTTTTCTTCTGTTTTCTAATGGAACTTCCACTTTACTGATTTTCAGTTTCCCACTGTATCAGTTCTTTTTTTTTTTTTTTTTTTTTTGGAGACAGAGTCTCGCTTTGGCACCCAGGTGGGAGTGCAATTGCATGGTCTTGGCTCACTGCAACCTCTGCCTCTCAGGTTCAAGTGATTCTCCTGCCTCAGACTCCCGAGGAGCTGAGACTACAGGCACCCGCCACCACGCCCAGGCAATTTTTTTATTTTTAAGTAGAGAAGGGTTTTCGCCATGTTGGCCAGACTAGTCTCACACTCCTGAGCTCTGGTGATCTGCCTACCTTGGCCTCCCAAAGTGTTGGGATTACAGGCGTAAGCCACCAGTCCCAGCCTCCCACTGTATCAAGTTATTCTCAATTCTACCTTTATTGCAGATTTTACATTTTAGTTTCCTTACAATCTTCCATCTCTCATTTTTTTTATCCAACCCCTTTTCCCATATCAACCTGCTTTCTCCTTAAGATTTTCTACTTCTGGCCAGGCGCGGTGGCTCACATCTGTAATCCTGGCACTTTGGGAGGCCAAGGCAGGCAAATTACCTGAGGTCCGGAGTTTGAGACCAGCCTGGGCAACATGGTGAAACCCTGTCTCTACTAAAATAAAAAAATTAGCCAGGCATAGCAGCGTGTGCCTGTGATCCCAGCTACTCAGGAGGCTGAGGCAGAAGAATTGCTTAAACCTGGGAGGTGGAGGTTACAGTAAGCCGAGATCATGCCACTGCACTCTAGCCTGGGGGACAGAGCGAGACTCTGTCTCAAAAAAAAAAAAAAAAAGATTTTCTACTTTGTGTCTTTTTGTATCCTACTAAAAATGTCAAACTTTTATAAATTTTTCTCTTCATTCTTACAGCAAATAATTTTTAAAGGTCTGCCTGTCTTCCGAGAATCACTGTTGCCTCTCCCTTATTCTGTAGCACTTTTTTTATCTGTTTTTTTTTTTTTTTTTTTTTTTTTTTTTTTTTTT
>NW_016107552.1:181989-188799 GCF_001604975.1 Cebus imitator | reverse complement strand
AAAAAAAAAAAAAAAAAAAAAAAAAAAAGATGATGAACACAGGTTCCTGCTCACAACCTCAAGGCAGGCCCAATCATAACTTAGAGTAATAAGTGTAGAAATGGAGGTCCCAACACAATATGCAACACCCCTGGCCATTAGCTCACTCAAATTACCACCAATGCTGCCAAAGGCTCTTGTAAGTGGGGGAAGAAAAAGAACAAAGAATGCTTTTACACCTTGAATTTTGGAAACACAAAACAGTACAGATCAACACTGTGTAGGCTAACAGCAAAAGCATTCTTATTTTCTTTATGATGTGCTTCTTATATGCAGTAGTTCGTAAAGATCTGTTTGAAAAAAAGGATTATCACCAATCATTAATAAGACAAGCCAACTGGCTCAACAGTGATTTTTAAAAATCATTAATAAAATTTATTCAGCATAGAAATATGTTCAAAAGTAATTCAGTAATGCTTTATGTGTTAAAAAAATGTTACATAGCTAATTATAAAAAACTGGATAAGAGACAAAAGAATGAGTTTTCTCCTATGAGGCATCTGCATAAAGTAGGTGAAAAAAATACCACACTGGGGGCTTAGAAACTGCACATACCCATCTACAATCCTTAGAGGATCTGGAAAAATGGAAATTAGAAAGCAGCAAAGTCACTATATTCTCTACTACTGAAAGACACTGTACCCTTGAGGCAAAAAACAACATATGAAATGAGTGGATGTTTTGGTCCTAGAGAGGACTGGAGAGGAGTGGAGAGAGAGAATGCATTTGGCTCTGTGCTCCAAGTACGTATGAAACGATTTACTGCAGCATTCAGCATTGCATGGTTTCTCCATTGATAAGAGTCCCTCCCCTTCATATAATGAAATAACCTAATTACGGGATTATTTGATTACCAGGCTGGACCCTGGATATGTCATTCAGATTGATCAAAATTATCACAAATGTAACTATGGCTGGGCTTGGCCACAGACAGCCATGAGTTTCCAGTGTTTTATGATCCAGGGTTAGGCAGCAATTTAACTACCTCACAATATTTGCAGCTAATCCATGCTCTTCATTCCTCCAATTCTGCTCTCTACAGTGGTTCACTTAAATACAGAGTGACTCTAGTATATAGTTGTAAAGACTGTACTTCCATAGAAATGTCAATTCTCAAGGTCTGTTGGACTGAATAGCCACTCTCTAATCCCCACTATGTTAATTTGGATGGAAAAAGGAGTCCTGTACCTTATTCTTCCAGTGGGAAAGGCAGTCATTATATAAATACAGTGTCAGCAAAGTAACAGAAATTATCTCCTAGTTCTGTGTTTTCCAGTCTTTTCTCCACAGAGCAGCTGTGTCTCCTAAGATGTTAATACCGCAGATGCCTTCAGAAGTATGTGTCTTCCCTGGTCAAGTGAGTATGAAACACTGGATTAAACAAAGTTAATACAGGACTTCTCAGAGTCCTTCATAACCTAATATGCAGAATGAACTTCCTGGAGGGGATTCTAGCATTCGAAATCACTTGATTGCAGGGATATGACAGCCTTATCTACATGTCTTGGAAGAAGAGTTCTACAGAACACAATTTGTGATCTAGCTTGCTCATGTTGGCCTCAAACTCCTGGGGTCAAGCAATCCTCCTGCCTCAGCCTCCTGAGTAGCTGGGACTACAGGCATGTGTCACTGTGCTAGACTCCAGTGTTTTTTAAAATATCTTAATAAATTAAAGCACAATACTTATTGTTTAGATTGATTCTTAAAAGGTTTGATATAACTATAACCATTACAAAGTCAGGTCCTATTAAAAATATCTGGCACAGACAGGAAGAATCAGGCCCTATTAAAAATATCTGGTAAAGACAATACCGGGCCTTGGTGATTCAAGTAGCTTTTCTGTATGCTAGGCTAGAAAAAGCCTGTCATGTATTGGAATCTTAGTCATTTTGCTAAAACTTTGATATATGAGAACATTTATAACTAAGGGTCTCTAAGAAGTGTAAGGCATAATTTCACTGGGTGCAGAGATATAAAGCCTGGGGAACACAGCATCACACTTACTTCAATGTAGGATTTTTAGGTAACTTTTAAAGGAGAAAATGGTAGCAACAACCAACCAATCTCCCCTATTCCTTGCTCCCCTCAACAATAAGGAAGTTGTTCTTTCTGCAGTGCTTCTCTAGATAGTACTGTCCAAAATGGCAGCTGAGCATTTAAAATGTGACTAGTCCAAACTGAGATGTGCAGTAATGTAAAACAGACAAAGGATTTCCAAGACTTACTATGAGAAAAGAAATGTAACATGTCATTAATTTTCATATTGATAACATGTTGAAATAATACTTCTTATATACTGGGTTAATAAAATATATTATTAAAATTAATTTCACCCCTTTTTAAAATGCAGCCACTAGAAAAATGTAAATCGTATATGTGCCTCTTTACATGTTTTCTTTATATAGGCTGTCACCTAGGCTGGAGTGCAGTGATGTGATCATGGCTCACTGCAGCCTCAATCTCCAAGACTCAAGTGATCCTCCTGCCTCAGCCCCTCCCCAAGTATCTGGAACTACAGATTCATGCCACCATGCCTGGCGGATTTTTTTTTTTTTTGGGACAGACTTTCATTGTGTTGCCCAAGCTGAAACTTCTGGGCTGAAGCGATCCTCCTGCCTCACCCTTCCCAAGTGCTGGAATTAGATGTGTGAGCCACTGCACCTGGCCACCTTCTTCATTTCTAGATCCGTGGAATTTAGCTCAGAGTGTGGCTCACATCGGAGTCTCAGTAAGTCTGTATTAAACTAACTTGAATTTCCAGGGTTGGCTGTTTAGTGTTAGGCCCTCTTTCCTGTTAGAAAGTACAGTAAAGAGAAAAGAATATGGGCTGTTTTGAATTATTTTTAGTTCAACCACAGTTCTAGCAAATTGCTTAATTTCTGTGAACCTCAGTTTTCTCACCTGAGAAACATAGTAAGGTAAGGATTAAATGAGTAAGTAAAGCATACAGCCAACTCCTTTCACCAAATTATGGAGCAGGAGGATGGCACTTTGTGGTGGTGGTGTTGGCATTGTTTTGTTTGTTTTTGAGACAGGGTATCATTCTGTCACCCAGGCAGGGTGATAGGTACACTGGCTCATTCTCAACTCACTGCAACCTCCACCTCCTGGGCTCAAGTGATCCTCCTACCTCAGCCTCCCCAGTAGCTGGGTCCCCAAGCACATACCATCAAGTGTGGCTAATTTGTGTATTTTTTGGTTAAGATGGGGTTTCACCATGTTGCCCAGGCTGGTCTCAAATTCCTGGGCTCAAGTGATCTGCCCACCTCAGCCTACCAAAGTGCTGGGATTACAAGTGTGAGCCATCACACCTGGCCTAGAATTTATTTTCAATGCTTTATCTAACATTGAGACCCACTTACAGACCTTAACACAAGATTTTAAGTAAGTTGTGCCTGACAATGAGAGCCAGACTGTATAAGAAGATAACTGAGGAAATCATCACGTTCAGAGAACTGTGCTCATAAAGATTGCAAAGGATGCCTAACTGCCTTGAGACATTTAGCCAGATCTGTGCAGCCATATAAAGTCTCTCTCTCCCTGAACACAACGTGATTGTTCCATGTAACAGTGCACCAATGCTTTAGGTACTTACACTACTACTTCCAATGACAGCAATCTCAAAGTTTACCTGTACAATAAGTGAACCGAGGCAGATGAACTGTTCCCAATGGAAATCCCATTAACAGTGGCAAGCTAAAGTTTAGCCAGTCCATAAACCAGAAGTTCTCAACCTTGGGGGTAGACATTGCAATGCTGAGAAGCATTTTTAAAATCCCAATGTCAGATCTAGATCCCAGATCAATTAAATCAGAATCTCTGAGAGTGGGCCTCAGTGTTTTGTAATGCTCCCCAGGTAATTCCAAAATGTAGCCACAGCTGAAATCTACCTCTGTAATCCCTTTTTCATTCTAAGATGTTCTCAAACACTTGCAAAGAGCAGGAGCTTGGAGGTCAGGGATCTAACCTGGCTCTGGCATTTCTTAGCTATGTGATTTTAGGCAAGTTACTTACCCACTTGAGCTTCATTCTGCTCAACTGTAAAGTGGAGCTAGTATTACCTTCCTCGTGAGGCACTGTGGCAAGGATGAGGTGAATACTTAAGTAGAGAGCCTGGCACACAGTGTGGATTTAAAGAGCAGAGTTGCTACCGTTATCATTATCCTCTTCGCCTCAGGGGAAATGATTCCTGCATGTGGTAAGGTTGATGTCACTCTCTCCTATGTTCACACTGCATTGGCGGGGAAGATGATGCACGTAAAAGTATTTTGTAGAGAGAGGCTTCTCTGAACTTAATGTTAGTAAGAGTCACAGGGGACCTTGTTAACATACAGTGGCTGATTTCTTAGGTCTAAGGTGGGGCCAAGGGAGATTCTGAATTTCTAACCAATGCCCAGGAGATGAGACGCTGCTGATCCATGGGCCACGCTTTGAGTACCAAACCTGTAGGTGGTCAAGCTCTTTACAGAAGCAAAGCACTACTAGTGTTTCCTTAACATGCTTTTGGGAAATAGCATCATTTACCTATTTTGTTTAATCTTCTGTTTATGAAACTTTATCGCAAGCCTACAAAAAAAAAAATACCCCAATCTAAATCAGATATCCTATATGGAAAATTCAAAGTTTAAGCTGATTCCTTTTACATAATAGTCTTTCATTTTCTTTTTTTTTTTTTTTGCCATTAGTCAACATTTGACTCAATTTAATGAACACATACCTCTAAATCACAAGTGTGGAGAACACACTTGCTTTCCCCCACTTCCCAAATTAGAGATATTTCTCCCTGTGCTCCCGGGAAAAAGCAGAAGATTCATTATAGCCTCTTAGGAACTTGGGGGCTTCTTCCACCACTTTAAGAAAATAACAATAAACTGCCTCTTTGATGCTTCAGAAACTTCTTAGTTATATCTTCATAATGTTGATGGAGTTTTTCAATAATGTCAATAATTTTGTTTTACCATAATAATCCTGTGAGCACCCTATCAGAATGATAGTGACATCTAGCTTGACATATAAATATGTCTTCAAGAAATTGGGCATAAAATACTTCTCGGTGACTGCAGATGCAGAAAGAATGCAGATGTAGAAAGATAGCTGGCTATTTAAGGTTTTCTATGAAAGATAATTTTGAAAACCAGCCTTGAAAGTCTTTGAAACCAGCCTTGGAAAATCTGGTTATTCCTTTTGCTACATGAGTGGATCACCTCGTTTGTTGATCACCTCTATAAGGTTCCTTTCAGTCCTACAGGTTCTGTTTCCTGGGTTGTTTTTTACTTTACTTTTTACTCTGGTGGCAACTTTATCTGTCACCAGAGAAAAGCAGACAGGATAAAACTTAGTTTACTTTTTTCTCAAACTACAATACATAATTCTAAAACATATATAGCTTCTGCCTGAGGAGCCAAACGTCATATCCTCATTTCCGTCGATTACTCAGAATAAGCTCAATTATTCCTATTATCAAGCCCCTTTGTCATGCGGTGATTTTGACTAACAATGGCAATAGCCAGGGTAGCCAGCAAATACTGGTGATGCTTCGTATGGAAGTATACATCTCAGTGCTAGGTGCTGGAGATGTTAAGGCAAGGACAGTGAATTTAGAAATCCAATAAGGCCTTTTCTATTTGAAAGTTTTATCTATTAATTTAGTATTATGTTGAAAGGCTTGGTTCTGTTTTTCAATTAAAAATACATTCTTTTTTTCTCTAAGGTACATGTTCCTGGATGAAGATCAGTTCCCTAATTAATTTTGTGAGATATAAAGATGCTGCTTCACTTGAGATGGGATGTCCTGATGAATCCATCAGAAATTGAAAACATTTTAAGTCAAAATGGTCATTTTGTAACAGTGATGGGCTATGAAAAACAAAATACAATATCCAAAAATCACTGGATGCACAGTTCTGTCCACTGTAGCATATCGTTTGTTTACCATCATGATCTCACAGCTGACTGGGGGCTGTGGCTCACTTCTGCTACCCAGCAGCATCTCAAGAGCATATCATACCACTTGTCACTAGCCTGGGAAAAGATCAAAATTTGAAGAATGGTTTCTACTGAATGTGTATCACTTTTGTACCACTGTAAAGTTGAAAAATCTAAGTTAAGTCATCCTAAGTTGGGGACTGTCTGTATAGGTACTAACTCTGTGACCTTAGGTATATTATTTACCCTGTCATAGTGTCAGTTCCTTCATCTGTAAAATGGTGCTAATACCTATTAAAAAAGGTTGTTTTATGGATTAAGTGATATGCAGATTCAGGGTTTAGCACAGCTCCTGGAATGGAATCAGGCTCAACAAATGGCTGCCATTATAATTTTTATTATTAATATATAGCCTTAATATTCAATTTTTAAATTATTATTTTCTTCTGCCCTTGAACTAATCCCTAAAACAGCACTGGAGAGGACATCAACCATTACTTAAAAGACTCAAAAAATTCAGTTTCAGAAATTTAAGGCCATTATACCAAGTAAGCCACAGGCAGACCTTTATTAGTATTGTGATACGTTGTTGACCACAATCTCCAGTAGTTATACTCTAGGAAAAAAGAAAAATGCTAGCTATCTGCAGTAAAAAGAGATACAAGGAAGGAATGAGAATATATAAGACAATCAACTGCAAAAGTTGAGATCTTGAAGTCTAACACTTGAATTGCTACAGTTACATATCCTTGAAGATGGGCTGTTGGAGGCCACCATGCATTATCAGATTTGTATCTTCATAAAGTTACACATTTTTTTTTTTTTTTTTTTTTTTTTTTGAGACGG
>NW_016107552.1:155895-181824 GCF_001604975.1 Cebus imitator | reverse complement strand
TGTTGACCAGGATGGTCTCGATCTCTTGACCTCGTGATCCACCCGCCTCGGCCTCCCAAAGTGCTGGGATTACAGGCGTGAGCCACCGCGCCCGGCCAAAGTTACACATTTTAATGAGACAAATCTTTTGATATGGAAAGACAGACTGGAGAGACACATTTATTACTAGTCATCCAATAGTCTCAACATACTTCAAATAGCACAACTCTCAGCCTGGTGACTTCAACAGGACCTTGATTATTGTACAACAGTATACTAATAGCCAGGAGAAATGTGTGCTCTCCTTGGCTCAGCCATAAATCTGTTGTGTGATCTCATGTTAGTCAAAAAGCCTCCCAAAACATAACTTTTTTCATCATAAGGGTTAGACTGAGTATTTTTCAAAAAAGCCATTCCAGTGCCAACATTCCATGGTTCTAAGATTCTTTTAGCTCTAGCATATACTAATGTTCTGATTTTCTAACATGACTGTGGCAATATCGGGAAGTACCCCACTGAGAGCTTTATTCAGATCACTGGCTAACTGTACTAAAGGGCAGAGGCCACCTCAAACCTTTCAGCAAATACAGCTGTACCATAATAAGCAGTGAAACCACTTACACAGCAGGTGCTAAAATCACATTTCCTTCTATGCCATTTTGTTGATGAGAAAAAAAAATTGGATGCTCCATACATTGTTTCTCTAAAACTCACAGTTTCCAAGAACCCTATAGACAATGTTAAATAAAGACTTGCTATATATATGATAATATAAATATATGAGATATATGTAGTGGCCAGGCATGGTGTCTCATGCCTGCAATCCCAGCACTTTGGAAGGCCAAGGTGGGCAGATCACTTGAGGTCAGGAGTTTGAGGCCAGACTGGCCAATATGATGAAACCCTGTCTCTACAAAAAATACCAAAATTAGCCAGGTGTGGTGGTACACGCCTGTAATCCCAGCTACTCAGGAGACTGAGGCAGGAGAATCATGCCACTGCACTTCAGCCTGGGTGACAGAATGAATGTGACTCTGTCTCAATATATATATATATGAGTCATTTGTAATGTCTTTGCCTGACTTTGGTATCAGGGTGCTACTTGCTTCACAGAATGTGTTGGAAAGTATCCCCGCCTCTTCAATTTCCTAGAAGAGATTGCAGAACTGGTGTTAATTCCTCTTTAAATGTTTGACAGAATTCTCCAGTGAAACTGTCTAGGCCTGAAGATTTTGTTTTTGGAGGATTTTAATTATGAATTCCATTTTCGTAGTAGTTATAGCACTATTCAAATCATTATTCTTTTCTTTTTTTTTTTTGAGATGTTGCCCAGGCTGTAGTGCAGTGGTGCGATCTCGGCTCACTGCGGTATCTACCTCTTGGGTTCAAGCAACTCTCCTGTCTCAGCCTCCCGAGTAGCTGGACTACAGGTATGTGCCACCATGCCCAGCTAATTTTTTTGTATTTTTAGTTGAAACGGGGTTTCCCCATGTTGGCCAGGATGGTCTCCATCTCCTGACCTCATGATCCGCCTGCCCCGGCCTCCCAAAGTGCTGGGATTACAGGCATGAGCCACTGCGCCCGGCCCAAATTATTACTCTTAAAGGAATTGGTCTGTGTTATTTCAGTTGTCAAATTTATATCTGTGGAGCTGTTTACACTATATCCTTATTTCCTTTTAAATATTTGCAGGTTCTTCCATGACCGTCTCTGTTTTATTCCCAATATTAGTAATTTGTGTTTTTCTCTATTTTTCTGTTGGTTTTGCCATGAGTCTGTTAATGTTATCAATCTCTTCCAAGAATCAGCTCTTAGTTTTATTGATTTTCTCTACTGTTTTATTGTTTTCAGTGTCATTGATTTCTGCTCTTTTATGATGTGCTCTCTCCTGGTTGCTCTGTATTGTTTTGCTCTTGTATTTGTAGTTTCTTCAGGTGGAAGCTTAGATCACTGATTTCTGATTTTCCCTGTCTTCTAATATAAGAATTTAGTGTTATACATTTGCCTTTTAGCACTGCTTTAGTCGAGTCCCACAAATTTTGATATGTTGTATATTTTTTTTCATTTCCCTTGAGACTCTCTTTTACTCATGGATTATTTAAAAGTGTGTTGTTTAATTTCAAAGAATCTGGAGATTTTCCAGCCACTTTCTGTTAATTCATTTGGGTTGCAATACAGTCAGAGAACATCCTCATTATGACTTCAATTATTTTAAATTTGTTGAGGTTGTTTTATGGCCCAGGATACATTCTATCTTGATAAATGTTCTGTGACTGCCACGCAAAGATATACATAGGCTCAAAATAAAGGCATGGAGGAAGATTTACCAAGCAAATGGAAAGCAAAAAAAAGCAGGGGTTGCAATTCTAGTCTCTGATAAAACAGACTTTAAACCAACAAAGATCAAAAGAGACAAAGAAGGGCATTACATAATGGTAAAAGGATCAATGCAACAAGAAGAGTAAACTATCCTAAATATATGTGTACCCAATACAGGAGGGCCCAGATATATAAAGCCAGTTCTTAAAGACCTGCAAAGAAACTTAGACTCCCACACAATAATAGTGGGAGACTTTAACACCCCACTGTCAACATTAGACAGATCAACAAGACAGAAAATTAACAAGGATATCCAGGACTTGAACTCAGATCTGGACCAAGCAAACCTGATAGACATATACAGAATTCTCCTCCCCAAATCCACAGAATATACATTCTTCTCAGCACCACATTGCACTTATTCTAAAATTGACCATATAACCGGAAGTAAAACACTCCTCAGCAAATGCAAAAGAATGGAAGGGATAGCATTAGGAGAAATACCTAATGTAGATGATGGGGTAATGGATGCAGCAAACCACCAAGGCACATGTATACCTATGTAACAAACCTGCACATTCTGCACATGTACCCCAGAACTTATAGTATAATAATAAAAATAAAAATAAAAAATAAATAAATGTTCTGTGAGTGCTTGAAAGGAATGTGTACTCTGCTACTGTTGAATGGGCTGTTCAATAAATGTCAATTAAATCCTTTTAATTGTGTAGTTGAACTCTTTTACATATTAGTGTTAGGAAGGTCTACTGTATTTATCCGTATTTTTGCTCTTACCATGTTCTTCCTCCCTTCTTGATGCTCCAAAATTCCTTCTATCATTTCCTTTCTGTTAAGAGCATTTCTCTTAACTATTGTTTTAGAGCAGGTCTTCTGGTGACAAAGTATTTAATTTTCCTTTAACTCAGAATGTGTTGATTTCAATTTTTGCTGAATATTGAATTCTGGGTTGACACAGTTCTCTTTTCTGACACCCAAAGAACACTCTGCCACTTCCTCTGGACTCTGATTTCTGATAAGAATTTTTCTGCCATTCAAACTGTTTTTCCTCTATGGGTTTGTCTCTGGCTATTTTCTTAATTTTGACTCCAATGTATCTTAGTGTCGACTTCTTTGGGCTTATCCTATTGGAGTTCACACAACTTCTTGAATCTCTAAGTTTGTTTTTGCCCATTTTGGAAAATTTTAAGCTACTATTTCTCCAAATACCTTTTTAGTCTCATCTCCTTTCTCCTCTTTCTGGGACTCAAATAACATAAATGTTGGATCGTTTATAATTCCACACGTCTTCAAGGCTCTGTTCATTTTTTTTTAGTCTATTTTCTTTCTGCTCCTCAGATTGTGTAATTTTTATTGTTCTGTTTTCAAGTTCATTGATTCATTCCTTTGTCCTCCTTATTCTGCTATTGATTGATGCCATCTGTTAATTTTATTTCAGTTATTGTATTTTTTTAGTTCTAAACTTTCAATCTGGTTCTTCTTTATATTTTCTACATCTTTGCTGGGACTATATTTATGTGTTGAAGTTGTCTATTTTTTCCATTTGTTTCAAGCTTATTCATAATTGCTCCCTGAAGCATTTTTATAATGTTTATTTTAAAATCTTTATTTTGAGCATTAGTGTCATCTCAGTGTCAGTATCCATTGGTTGTCTTTTCTCATTAAATCTAAGATCTTCCTAATACTTGGTATGATGAGTGATTTTCTGTTGAAACCTAGGTATTTTTCATATTATGCTATAGATTTTGGATCTTATTTGAATGTTGTGTTTTAGCAGGTCTCCTCTGACACCACTCTGGTGGGTGAAGTCAGGTGGGGGTGGGGGATTGCCATCTTGTTACCACCTTGGCGTAGAAGTCAGGTTCTCTACTTGGCCTCTGTTGAGGGAACTCACCACCAGCAAGATCACCACTATGTAATTCCTTCAGTTCTCTTTTATGGGTAAGAAAATGCTTATTTATAATAGGATTCTTTATAAAATATGCACAGTAACTTATTAAATCCATTAATGAATTAAATTTCAAAAATTTTACCCTCTAAATGATTACACACAGCTTTTTAAAATTATTATTATTATACTTTAAGTTCTGGGATACATATGCAGAATGTGCAGGTTTATAGGCAGAGTTGTTGAGGAGTAAAACCCCAGGGCTAAGAGGAGTTTTAGAAGGCAAGGAGAAATCCCAGGAAGGGTGTGTGGCAGACAGCAGAAGGAGTTCAAATAAGCGAAGTAAGAGGAGAAGTCAATTAATTTGACATTTAGAAGATCACTAGTGACTTCAGCAAAATAAATTTAAAAGAGTAGTGGTTGGGGGAAAGCCAGATTCCAGGTGGTTGAGAAGTAAACAGAAGTTGAGGAAGTAGAACTTTGTAAAAGAGTTCCTAAGAGAAGCAGGATGGAGATGTGAAGCCAAGTTGGAAAGTGAAGGGGAGAAAATACAGGGAATTTGCATCTGATGTTTTCTCTTGCCATTGTTATTATATTAGGATCATTTCAAAAGAAACATCAAGAAACCTTAGGAACAGAATAGATATATGAAATGAATACAAAAAGAAAAAATTCTAAAATTAATTACTCTTATAACTGTACCTTCCTAAGACTGATTTGAATGTACATATTATAAAGCAGTGCTTCTCAAACTATATCCTTGAAGGGTCAGTTCTGGGTGTTTTGCTTTCCACAATCCATTGCAGAATAATACTATTGTAAAATACAATAAAATACCACAGCAATGACCAGTTGCTATAAAAGTTTCAAAATGCTTACTTTCTGTTTTTTGATAAAATAACATTTCAAAGCAATGACTAGTTTCTATTAAAGTTTCAAAATGCTTACTTTTTGTTTTTTGATATGGGGTCTCCCTCTGTTGCCCAGGCTACAGTTCAGTGTATGATCATAGCTCACTGTAGCCTGGAACTCCCAGACTCAAGTGATCCTCTCACCTCAGCCTCTTGAGTAGTTGCAACTACAGGTATGTACCACCTCACCTAGCTAATTAAAAAAAATTTTTTTGTAGAGATGAGGTCTCACTATGTTGCCTAGGCTGGTCTTAAACTCTTGGCCTCAAGCAATCCTCCTGTCTCAGCCTCCCGAAGTGCTAGGATTATAGGTGTCAGCCACAGTACCCAGCCCAAAATGCTTACTTTTGATTCTGCACTTACCCCCTCATGGACAGGTAATAGACAGTTCATGAATTGGCAGTGGCCTACACTTTAAGCAGTACTCTTCTCTAAAGCTAAACTCAGGCTGCTCAGACCTTAAATTCAAAACTTAACTTCTTAACTGAGCTCTAGATGTCCAGGGAAATGTCTAACATGAGGGCATTCCACCCTTGTGTCCCTGCTTGAATTATTCAGGGTAGGAGAGGTTATGCTGTCACAAAGAATGCTCCAGTCTCAAAGGTTTACACATGTTTAATTCTTCTTCACTTTGCATGCCCAAGGTGATTCAATACAAGGCTCTGTTCTATATACTCATTACTTTAGTGGCCATGGCAGGTACACAGAGACTGGAGAACTGCACATATGCTTTCCATGGTCTTCGTGTTTTATTGGCCAGAAGGAGTAATATGTCCTTGCCAAGGAAGCTGGAAAACTTGGGCATACTCCTTAAATGATAAGCAATACAGAGGATGGACTACTGATGTTCTACTGGAAAACAAGTATAGAACTACTTTTCTCCTTGCTCCTCCAGGGTGTTGAATTAAGGGACATGGAAAGATACAAGTGACTCTTACTTAACCAGTATTCTCTTAGCTGTTGCTGGCTTTTAGCCTCAAACTGACTGGCCACTAACATCCAAATGCTAGCTGCATTTGCTGGAGTCTTGTATAAGTTCTTTGGGGACCCTATGGAGAGACCTACCTATGGCACAATTCCCTGATGTGATAACTCTCAGATCCCATCTGCAGAGTTACATTCCACAGTCTCATGCTACTGAGGCTTCCTCGTCCTGAGGCAGCTCTCTTGAGAAGTGTTCTAGGGAGTTGTCTCAAGCTAACTTCTATGCTGATTCACAGGAAATTCATGCATTCATGACTGGTGAAATAAAAGAGTGCCAGTTCTCTTTACTGACCTCCCTCTCTCTACCTTTCCTCTCCCCCTTCTCAGAAGGGTACAGGTAGCAGACCAGCAAGTTCATTATATAATCACATCTCTCTGTAGAATATGACTACCATTCCTGCAAGAACCTTAAACACTATGAGTAGTTCTCTTAGAGGACCCTCTTGGTTTGGAGGAAGACCCCATTCCGTTCTCCACAGGGAGCCTGAGCATCCTCACAACATGGTGGATGAATTCTGCCTGCATGAATAATCCAAGAGGAAGCATGCCAAGCAGAAGCTGTGTTCTTGTTATGACCTTGCCTCAGAAGTCATATAGTATCACTTCGGTCATATTCTGTTAGAAGATAGTCACTATGGGCAGGGCACGGTGGCTCACACCTGTAATCCCTGCACTTTGGGAGGCTGAGGCGGACAAATCACCTGAGCTCAGGAGTTTGAGACCAGCCTGGCCAAAATGGAGAAACTCTGTCTCTACTAAAAATACAAAAATTAGCTGGGCATGGTGGTGGACACCTGTAATCCCAGCTACTCGGGAGGCTGAGGCAGAAGAATCGGTTGAACCCGGGAGGCAGAGGTTGCAGTGAGCAGGGATCACACCACTGCACTCCAGCCTAGGTGACAAGAGCAAAACTCCATCTCGAAAAAAAGACAGTCACTATGTCTGGCCCACATTTAAAAGAGGGAGAATTAGGCTCTACTTTTTGAAAAGAGAAGTGTCAAGGAATTTGTGGACATATTTTAAAACCACCATGCTCCTTAAACAGTTTCTAACAAATTTAATTCATTCTGTGGAATGAACTACAGTACCAATAAGCCAGAGTCTGAAGCAAACAAATGCCTGACACAGAAATCATTATAATTTTGAGATACTGTCAAAAGCTGTTAGAATTCTTTGTTTTTATGAATGCTTAATAATGGGTAAAGGGATGTACTGCTAGACTCTTGGGAAATGAGATCTAAAAATTTTCAAATACTCCAATAAATCTCTTTCTATCACATATTTTAAAAAACACTGAGCAAATGTTTACAAGTGTTTGCACAAGGGAAGCTTTAATGACTAATAAAATAAGAGTTAAAAGTGTAATATTCCATATCTTTTCTCGTACCCACTATCACCATCAAGGTACTTATTCTTGCTGAAGCCCATTCTTCCATCTGCAGGAATATGCTGTTGTTTAGAATTCTAAGTATGCTGCTTTGGTCAGTACAACCCTGGCTTTAATAGTCTGGAAAAATCCCGAGGCTTATCAAGGCCAAACAACTGGTCCATAGAAAACCCCACAGGCAGTACATGAGAACCCCTGTACCCCTCTGGCTCCACAGCCTGAGTTCTTTATCAATAGGCAGCGTTTCCTCTCCAAAACACCAAACATTAACTCAATACGTAGGAAAGATCTGAGGTAGCTTCTATTCGCTTAAAAGGAAATCAATATTGTTGAACTGAACTCAGATAGGAACAAAGAAGAGAGGGCAGTTCAAGTGAACAGAGAATAACAATGACCACAAGTTGTCAAAATACAGATACTTATAAAGACAAATCTAAGAATGAATCATGAGGCTCCAAAGTTTCCTGTCTATTAACTATTAGGATTGTGTCTTAATTTCTGAGGTGGGGGGATTTTTATCCTGATTTTTGGGGTTGGGGGGAGACGGGGTCGAGTTGAAGGGATTGAAGGAGATCGAGTATAAACATGCTACCAAAACAAACACATTTGCTGAACACCTTCTGTGGATCATACACTGTGCTGGAGGACACAGTCCACAGTCTTAAAAGGCCTGGTACCAGGAAACTCACAGCCCCAGATGGGAGGAGAGGCATGGAAGGAAATAAGAACAATGCACTGTAACAGATGAAACAACAGAAAACAAAACACAGTTTGTAAGAAAGTAACAACTGCCTCCAGGACCCCGGTGAGCTCCACTTCAGTGGTACATCCACGAATTAAGATGACAACGGTAAGGAGGATAAACCCATAGTAACAAGGATAGAATGGCCTCAATCACTGTTCTTATTTTGATTAAGGGCATTTTAATCAGGACTGCTTTTAGGAACGATGAGCACTAGGATGAACTATTTAAAAATATGAAACTGTCAAAATATAAAGGGCTTTCCATTGCAGTAAGGAAAATAAGGAGAGTAAACCTGACACAAGGAAGGAAAGTACCGCAAGGAAGGAAATGCTTTTGCCCTAGCGTTAGAAACGTAGATTTCTACAGTACTTGGTCACAAACCAGCTGTGATTTAAATTCTTTAGCTTTTCTGAGCTGAAGTTTCATTTTGTTCCATGTTTTTGTTTTTCTAAACATTAAGGGGACTGGATTATACAATCCCCACAGTCCCTCTCTAGCTCTAAAATGTGTAATCCTAATGATGTTCCAAGCAAAATCTCTTTCCCCTCTGAAGTGTCATCTCTTTCTGCACAGCTCCCTTTGGCTTCAGGCCCTGAGTCAAATCTCCTCTCTATAGGCTGAATTCATACACATGACTGGGTTCACAACACCAACAATAGTCACCCACATAATTTCTGTAGAAAGATCTGCCATGTGTCAGCAGCTCCCGTGATAAGGAGGGTAGTCTTTCCCAGCAAGGTGGCCAAGGTGAAACACTTGCTTATGAGCTCGGGTCTGGGTGTAGTCCTGGCTGCCTGGGTGATCTTGGATGTGTAACTTCCTTGCCCATAAGGTTGAGAAGGTCTGCTCTGCCTCTCTGCAGGGTTGCTATGAGAACAAACTGAAGTGATTCATAGAGCACTGTACAAATTCAGAGTATCACAGTGATGACTGAACACTCTGGATTCAAGAAATCCTTCAGCTGGAAGTCTTGCTAGGACAGATGTACGTGCTGTATTGCTCCCTGAGAGGAAACCTGATGTAAAACAGACTCAGCCTCAAGGCTGATGTGCCTCTGAATCTCCCCCCAAAGCAGCTAACGGCTCTAGAACTAATAAGGTCCCAGTGGACTTTTTCTTTAAAGAAGCTTTTAATGTTACCAGGAACTGACAGTAATGCTGTCCACATCAATCCCACTGAGATCACAGCCTCTGGAACACATCACCTTAGAAACTCTGACTGCAGAACTTTTCTGTCACTTTCCACTTAGGTCTACATTCATGCCACCCACTGTCCCATGTCCAGTTCTAAGAAGTTAAGATCTGTACCTGTTAAAATTGACTTCCAGGCTTCCAAAAAGAGTGTCATGGGATTGTGAGCATTTAACATAGTTAAGCTATCCATGGGCCTGGACTTTCCAGAAATGGCCAACTTCATGTAATCTTCTTATCCGTAAAGGCAAAAATTAAATGTATAACTAAATATAATTAATTTTTATAATTCTCTTATATATTTATTTAAATAAACCCATAACTCAGAAATGAGGGTTTCTTCCCCCCGATCAGATTCCTGAGACTTGATTTTTTTTAATTGGAAAATATCGTTACTATAAATATTATAAACTCTGGTTACCCAGCATGCTCAGAGAATATAAAGCTGTAGTAACCTTTTAAATGCAAAAGAAGAGGAAGAGTGATAACAATAAATATCAGATACATTCATGCAAGCAGGTTTTAACTGTACATTTTAACAGATGATGAAACAGATCCAGAGAGACCCAACAGCAAGTAAGTAACAATGCCAGAATTAGAACCCAAATTTGGCTCACTATGAAGCTCAATCTCTGCTTCATTTAGATCTCTGCTCAAATATTACCTCCTTACAGAGGTCTTCCCTGACCATATGACCTAAAATGTCCCAGCTGTCAGCCTGGCTAACCTGCTTCCCTGCCATCAACTTGCGGTCTTTTTCAGTCCCCTTACTTGGCTTTAGTTTTCTTCATAGTACTTAGCTGTATGTTTGTTTAAAAACATGTCTCCTGTACTAGAATGCAAGTTAGGCAGGGATTTTTTTTTTTAGGTTTTGGGGTACATGTGAAGCACATGCAAGATTGTTGCATAGGTACACACATGGCAGTGTGATTTGCTGCCTTCCTCCCCTTCGCTTTTATCTGGCATTTCTCCCCATGCTATCTCTCCCCACTTCCCCACCCCCCCGTCCCTCCCCCATTTCCCCCCAACAGACCCCAGTGTGTAGTGCTCCCCTCCCTGTGTCCATGTGTTCTCATTGTTCAACACCCGCCTATGAGTGAGAACATACGGTGTTTGATTTTCAGGCAGGGAATTTAAATTATTCACTGCTTTATCTCTAATGCCTAGAATAGTGCCTGAAACATAACTGGTACTAACAAATGAATAAAAGACCCTAAAATGTATGCATTTTTCATTATGTCTCACTGAAAGAGAATAGTAAGAAAGCAGATACATTTATATATTGCATTATGCCATCATCCTTTCATGATCTTCATGGTATGATCATAGAGTAAATGTTCAAATTGATCATGGAGGTCACTCACTAATATTTTTACTAAGGGAAAAGAGTAGCTGTCTCCTAGAAACAAGAAAACCTTTACAACTGTAGAAGTGTGTTCTTTTTCATACTAACAATTTCTCCTTCCAATCAACTCTGTTATAACAATACATGGGACTCTTCAAGATGAGTCCAATAATTTAGATTATTTTTGCCATATAAAGGACAATTTAATACCAAAACAAACCTCCCAGATCAAACAGTTCCACAATCACGAAACCTCTCTGACTCACCAAGAAAAGCCACATCAACACAGGGGTAAGGGATTCGTTTATTACACCAAAAGAGTTTCTTTAGTACTTTTGAAGTAACTATAATTTTTGGTCATTTAAATAATTTTGCATTTAATGTCGGCTCTACTTCCAGATTTTTCTGAAATCGTTGGAAGACATACCTAATACAAACTGCATTTTAAGAAAAAGGAATTAAACAGATTATGAGCATCTTGTTTCATCTGGGTTTGTGTGAGACAACATTCACTATTCTCACCAGACATTATCCCTGGGTAGGTAAAACTTTTTTAAAAAGTAATGACTCCAAGGTACGTTGTGACAGCAGACATCTGCTTTATTTAGGTAAAATAAGTGCTCAATAAGTGTTGGCTTACCAGATTATCCGAGTTTTAAGTAATAAATCTAATACTCAACAATTCCACCTAGAATAGAGGAGTAAACCATGTCTGTGGGAGGGGAAGGGTGGGGAAGAGATCTGTTCGTCTTCCTGAAACCCATGAGCAGAAAGAATACTGTCACACAGACCTATTCTGTGTTTTTATAATTACCCAAATTTTCTTCTTTTGTCAGAATTCGTTCTCAGTAACAGCTTGAGCAATGTAGCAATCGTGCTCTGAAATGACTTGTAAACCACAGACACAAATATTTGGGCCGAGAATGTAGAATCCATTGCTGTCACATTCCATTATTTCTGGTGGAGCAATTCACTAACATTTTGGAATCTAGATCATAAATTATGCAGAGCCTCAGCAAAAGAGCTGAGGACACAAACTGCTGTAATAAAACTCCTGTTACTGCAGCCATAAAAACAGAACAAAGAAAAGGCAAAGAAGGAAAATCATGGTTGGACTTTTCTGACATGCCTCGTCCACCATTGTTAATGGTTTCAAAAAATGATAATGTAATATTCAAAAAACCATCAGGCAAGCCAAAAATGATACAATAGGCATACTGTCATTCATAAACATCACCACCACCACGAGAGTCCCCAGAATAAAATTAGTTTTTTGAAGAATGCCTGAATGTTGACATAAATTGAAGTGCCTAAATGTACATACAACCAAGCCATCTGTACATTTTTCACGACTCTCAAGGGGTGTGAAATGTCCTTCAACATCAGCACTTGGATAGTGGTGCATTTTCTGTTGGGATGTATCATAAATGTCAGAGGGAGGAAGAGATCTGTGTCACATGTGAACTGAAGCAAGTCACTTTCCCTCTCTGTGGAAACTGACTTAATGGCAGAGCTGGGATAAAACCCACATCTCTTGACTCCCAAGATAAAACTGAGTTTTATCTTGCAGTATAATGCCTCCAGCATGGTAGGGGTTCAAAAATTACTTTGTGAACAGATGAATGGCAGAATGAATGGAGAGGTGAGTAAGTGAACAAATGGACAAATAAATAAAGAAATAACAACCATTCCCTGTGCTTTGATGCTCATAGTCAGAAAAGGTCAAAAAGGGACATATCATTGAAATACTTTAGAAATAAAACAGAGAACTGAAAAGCCAGATGGTCCATGCCTAGCAACCATTCCAAAAAGCCACTGCTAACTCCAACTCTTTCTTTTCAATTATAACATTGTGTTGGAGAGCACTGGTATATCTATATCAAGAGAAATAATGAGTCTGAGAACAAAAATGGGTGAACATGTTTCTTAAATAAGACTGCTATAATTTGACACCCATTTAGTATTGCTCCCTTTTTCAAGATTTACTGTAAATGAGGGAGAACAGAGAAGATGAGGGAGGGGCCAAGGACAAAGATGGACTAAAAGTCAGGCATGTATTTTATGAGCACATCACTGCTTCTGCAATTATTACAAACATATTTTGAAGAAAACAAAATGCTTTTCAAGATCACACAGAAGGTCTAAAATGTTAAAACAGGGAAAAAGGGCTCAGCAAAAGTTAAAACCATATAAGGGAAGAAAGTTCTTTTTTCACCAGCAAAGGAAGAAAATTTTCTTCTAGAGAATCTTACAGCACAAAAGACACTGGCCTCAATCATCTGTTTAAGTCAGGAATCTTCTAATTTTTTACAAAGAGAACTACTTAAAATTTTCCCAGAGCCTTGACATTATTCGGAGAAGGAGGGAAAGAGAGTAGAGAAAAATAAGGAAAAGAGCCTAGTGATGCCAGCGGTGCCCCCAAGGCAGGAGAAATTTTCCATCCAATACCAGCCACTATTTCCTGAGCCTACTGTGTCAGGTATCACGCAAAATGCTTCACATACATCATCTCATTTAACCCTCACGAGAGCCACACCCTTCATTGCTATCCTGGAGATTCTATTCTTAACACTATTTTACATCTTACATAACTTTCCCCAGGCCACACAGCTCATAAATGGCAGAGCTACAATTCAAACCAGGGCCAGTCTAATACCAAGGCTCAGTTTCTTCTGTCTCCTGGCTGCCACAGACTCCTTCTGAGAGAATCTCAGGAAGCCAACCATGGCTTTACCAGGCTTAATAGTGAAAGATGGTTTGGAAATCTATCAGGTATACCTTCAAGTTCTTTCAAAACTATAATTGGAGATCCAAGTTTCAGAAATCTGGGTTTACTATTACAAAACAACTGGCATTTTTCTTTCTTTGGTAAAAATGTTCCAGAAAGCCAAAACTGCTGTGCTATGGTCATTCCTTACCCAAGTCAGCCTTTTTTTTTTTTTTGAGACTGGAGTCTCACCCTGTCACTCAGGCTGGAATGCAGTGGTGCGATCTCGGCTCACTGCAACTTCTGCCTCCTGGGTTCAAACGATTCTTCTGCCTCAGGCTCCCAAGTAGCTGGGATTACAAGTGCCCACCACCATGCCCAGCTAATTTTTGTATTTTTAGTAGAGATGGGGTCTCACCATGTTGGCCACGCTGGTCTCAAGCTCCTGACCTCGTGATCCACCCACCTAGACTTCCCAAAGTGCTGGGATTACAGGCATGAGCCACTGCGCCTAGCCCCAAGTCTGCATCTTAACATCCAACTAATTGAGATGAGTGGAGACGTCTGTAAGCTTATTTTTAAAAAGACAAATCTCTCTATGTGTAATAACAGCAGTACCATTTACTGAGTGCTTGCTATGTGCTAGGCACTACTCATCAATTTACGTGGCATCAAAGATTAACAAGCTGAGAGCTAAGCACTAGAAATACAAATAGAAATACAAATAGAACAAATGGAGACCCCATAGCATAGCCTCTCTGGAGGCTTACAAACTTAATGGGGCGACAGACAAGCAAGCTGACCGCGGCAGGGGAATATAGGAAGGGTGCACCTCACCGTCTGGGCACAGAGCACTGCAAGGTGCAGAAAAGCACTGATTTGGATTTGAAAAAGCTTCTTAGAGGAAGGGGTGCTTCCTCACAACAATCCTATGAAGTTGGGATGAAACCTGATGGCCAGAAAGGTTAGGTAATGCAAAGACGCACAGCTATGAAGTAAGCCGGGCCCAAGGTCACCTCACTTTGAAGCTACACTTTCCATCACTTCCTGTGGCATCACAGAAAAATAATCTCCTTAAAGCTCTTGCCACATAATTACCTTTACCTTACAGGGGAAAAAACAAAACAAAAAAACACACTAACTTCTAGGTACTCTAGCAGAGTCCTATTAACATGGCTCTAGTCATCAAAGTGTTTTCACATTCACACTTTCATTTGAGTCTAATAATCTTGTGAGAGGCAAATGTATTAGTATGGTCCCCCTTTTTTTACCCATCACAAAACTGAGGCCCAGGAAAGTAATATAACTTGTTCAAGGTCATGCAAAAGTTAAGAGCTGCTCACTTTAGACCCCTTGAATGTCTAATTCCTACTTCAGCCATCTTGGCAACACTAAACATTAGATATACCACCTACTTGAGTCACTCCTTGTTGGTATGTACAACTGATTTCCTTACTCCAAGATCAATGAACAGTGGGAGCAGAATTAGCATATGGGGTGGGTTTCTCCTGGTCATTGTTTTGATTTGGATTTTTTAAATGGATCTCTTTCACTTGAAATGTTTCATCAGAAAAAATGTCAGCCAGCCATAATGGAGAGTTTGTCAGCAAGAGATGAAGAGATCAAATAACAACATGTACTGCTAGCCCCTGATAACCACCTGCAGCTTTCAAGGGATCAGACTATTGTGAAGGATATTATGTTACATATTTCAGCAGCATTTTCACCTTTCTTTTAGTACTTGATTTTGTGTTAACAAATAATATACTCTTTCCATATATGATACGAACTACGATGATGATAATGATTACAACAGTTATGGGTGTTTATTATGTACAGACATTGTTCTAAGGGCTTTATACATATTAACTCATTCAATCCTCACAGCCACCTCATGAGATGTGTGCTGTAATTGTCCCTATTTTGAGGAGATGAAGAAACTGAGGGAGAGATCAGCTAAGCATCTTCTCCAGGCTCAGGAAGCCAGTAAGCGGCATAGTTGGGATCTAAAGCCAGGCCATCTGACTCAGAGCTCATGTTCTTCACAGAATGCTACATGAAGGGGGATTCTATATCCCAGTGGTGTGTGGGACTGGCCTAGTGATAAATGATATGGTCACCCTAGATATAACAACACTGCAGAAGCTCCCAACATTGGCTTGAAAGCAAAACATTTGTATACAGGGCTTCTTAGTAATCAAAATGGAGAGAAATCAGCACTGAAGGCCAGTAGTTTCTCTGCTACAAGAAGGAAAAAGAACAGTCCAATAGGTTGCATATGCAGAATACCATAGCCACAAAGGAGAATGATCATGAAAACGTTTAGTAAAGGACTTAGCACATAGGTGCTTTCTGTTCCCTCTGTCACATGAACAGTTGTGTGAGTTCTTCACTGATGACAAAGACGATGTCCTTCTCCATCAGGCATTTAAGAAGTACCAGGAGTTGTCAAGGCAGACATGCCAGCTCGCCTGATGGTGCCATGAACTGGAGAATGCCATCTGCTTTGTCAAGGCTGACAGCCTGAAATTTCTGGTTAAACTCCAGATCTCCTTGTCGTGAAGGGCTTGATAACTTTTAGTCCATTACCTTCTGTTTACTGAGTCACAGAGCATATTATATCTCCCTCTAGAGCACTCCAACAGCTGGGCCATGTTATAAGCTGTCTTTGTCTTATTCGGGATTAGATAATGGATTGGTGGAACCTTCCATTTGAATGAGGGAAACACAATTACAGAATAACTGTTGTTTCAAATAAGTGGCCAACTCTGACAATCTGGCTCAAGAACACAAATCTATTACTTTTTTTTTTTTTTTTTTTTTACTGGGGCTGTTCTGATGAGGGCTTGCTTTACAAGCATGTTGGGCACATAACAACAAAGCATTTACTTCACTTTTTAATTGCTCTTGGAAACATTTTAAATGGCACCAATGCAATTTTTACTAGAAAATGAAAGCATTCACTTCCCAGAGTAACTTAACTCTTCAGTAGGAAGGCATAAAGGACCACGTTCAAAAATCTGTTGAATTCTGAACGTCTATATTCAGGCGCCAACAAAGCTATTTGAAAGTCAAATTGAGAACAGGCTTAGTCAGCAATATGAACCAAAAGTTGCATTCCAGCTTTCATCCAATTCAACAAATGTATTTTCTGCTGTGTCAGAGACAGCCTTAAGGAGAATTTCTGAAACAACATGCAGAAACTGGTTCTCAGTACAAAAGCTACTTTTTGAAGTTACCATGAAATTACTAATTATGCTGAAGAGTCTTAAACACATGAGTCTCTTGTGGATTTCATGCTGGAAAAAAGAGGAGTCTTCAGGTGGCAGTGTATGAGCAGTCGCGTGTCTACTCTGCATTAGGTTTGTAGGCATGCTTATGCACAGCCATTATAAAATAGGGATGAGCGAAGGACGATGAAAAGAAGTTGTGGGTAAACAGAAATGCTCAATTTCACAGAATGACATCCAGTTACAATGTCACATTGTCCTACTCACTTAGAAATGCTAGAGCTTTATCTCTTTTGTAAATAATTTTAGTTGTTTTCTTTAGATAGGTGGTGTAACATAAAGAGCACTGACTTTTGATTTAGACATCTCTGAGCTCACACCCTAGCTCTGCCACACACTTGCTATGAGATCTTTGACAAGTTAACCTTTCTTTTCTTTAGGTTTTTGTAAATAGGAATAATAAGCCCAATCTTTCTGAATTATTAAATTAAATAATCACTGCATAAGAAGCTATACCAAGTATGGTGTTCGCACACTGGAGGCATTCAGTAAGTATCATTCCTTTATTATTATTGTGACTTTTTTTTTTTTTTTTTTTTTTTTTTTTTTTTTTTTTTTGTTTTTTTTTTTTTTTGATATGGAGTTTCACTCTTATTGCCCAGGCTGGAGTGCAATGGCATGATCTCGGCTCACTGCAACCTCCACCTCCCAGGTTCAAGCGGTTCTCCTGCCTCAGCCTCCCGAATAGCTGGAATTATAGG
This sequence comes from Cebus imitator, assembly GCF_001604975.1. NCBI lineage: Eukaryota > Metazoa > Chordata > Mammalia > Primates > Cebidae > Cebus > Cebus imitator. The sequence goes on along the minus strand of NW_016107552.1, from coordinate 164,360 downwards.
CATGCGCCACTACAGCTGGCTAATTTTGTATTTTTTAGTAGAGACTATCTCCATGTTGATCAGGCTGGTCTTGAAATTCCAACCTCAGGTGATCCACCTGCCTTGGCCTCCCAAAGTGCTGGGATTACAGGCACAAGCCACTGTGCCAGGCCTTTTTTTGTTTGTTTGTTTTTGAGACAGAGTCTGGCTCTGTTGCCCAGGCTAGAGTGCAGTGACACGATCTCAGTTCACTGCAACCTCCGCCTCCTGGGTCCAGGTGATTCTCCTGCCTCAACCTCCTGAGTAGTTGGGGCTACAGGCATGTGCCACCATGCCCAGCTAATTTTTTGTAATTTTTAGTAGCGATGGGGTTTCACTGTGTTAGCCAGGATAGTCTCAATCTCCTGACCTCATGATCCACCCATCTTGGCCTCCCAAAGTGCTGGGATTACATGTGTAAGCCACTGCGCCTGGCTTGTTATTGTGACTTTTAAGCCACTTCATAGGTGTGTTGGAGAGATCACAAAGGTCTTTTCATAGATTCTCAATGGAACCTGTTATTTGAATCTCTAGAAAAGTGGAACTGCATCAGTTTCCTAAGACTAGATAAATGTTAAATACAGAGGAGAAGAGACTATTAAGTTCATGTACTTAAAAGAAGAAACAATGTGATATCCTAGTGATTTTCTTGTCAAAAAGTCATAAATATTAGGGTTCTTCAAACCTGCATAAAGGACCTCATTTTAGTCAAGCTTTGCAAACTTCTTGGATGAAGTTCCAAAAAGGTTAATATATTATTTAGTTAGCCTGCTAATCAGACTGTCTCATTTAGCTATAGGGCAAAGGACCATGTAAAGGAGGGAGAAAAATCTGCTCAATTCAGTATTCCTACTAACTGTAAGGAGTAAAATTAAAATGGTATCATAAAACCTAATCACTGCCTGCTAGTTTAACTATTTCTCAAGTTCATTATATTTCTGGTTCAATTAAAAAGGCTTTAAGAATCAAGTTCTAGCTTCTATATACAGTCTCTTTCCATGGAAAAATTATAGAATTTTGGCTTTTTAGGGTATTATAGAATTTTAGATATTGTTTACACTAATAAGAATGTCAGGGTACAGGATAAAATGTACAGAAATTGCCATTGCTTCCCAGAACTAGTCTCCCTGGTCTCTGGGATCAGAAGCAGCAGAAATGATACCTAGACTTAATGACAATAGTTAAGGCACAAATAGATGAACACAGTAAATATGAAAGACATAGGTAATTATTTCAACTTTAGACTCCAGCTATAAGTCCTATCATTTCCCATAGTTCTTGGCTCTCATCATCCTTCATCCATTCAAGACAGATGCAGTAATTAATGAGTCACTTAATAATGAGGGATATATCCTGAGATACGTGTTGCTGGGTAATTTTGTCATTGTATGAACATCATCGAGTGTACTGACACAAACCTAGATGATACCTATTACACAATTAGGCTATATGGTGTAGCCTACTGTTCCTAGGCTACAAACCTGATGTTGCTGTATGGAATACTGTAGGAAACTGTAACACAATAGTAGGTATCTGTGTATCTAAACATAGAAAAGGTACAGCAAAAATATGGCATAAAAGATAAAAATGGTATACCTCTATAGGCCATTTACCATGAACAGAGCTTGCAGGACTGGAAGTTGCCCTGGGTGATTCAGTGAATGAGTGGTAAGTGAATGTGAAGGTCTAGGGCATTGCTGTACACTACTGTAGACTTTTTAAAATACTGCACACGTTGGCTACACTAAATGTATTAAAATATGTTTAATTCTTCAATTATAAATTAACCTTAGCTTACTGTAACATTTTTACTTTACATACTATTTAATTTTTAAACTTTCGACTCTTTTGTAATAACACAGCTTAAAAACAAATTGTCGAGCTATACGAAAATATTTTTTCTTTATATCCTTATCTTATAAGCTTTTTGCTATTAATTTCTTCTTTTTTTTACTTTCTAAGCTTTTCGCTAAAAACTAAGACATGAACACACACATTAGCCTAGGCCAACACAGGGTCAGAATCGTCAATATCATTGGCTTCCACCTCCATATTTTGTCCCACCAGACGGTCTTCAGGGGCAATAACATACATGGACCTGTCATCTCCTATGATAACAATGCCTTCTTCTGTTATATCTCCTGAAGGATCTGCCTGAGCTTGTTTTACCGTTAACTACTTTTTTTAACAAGTAGAAGGAGTACACTCTAAAATAATAAAAGTATAGCACAGTAAATATATAAATAAATATATATTTATTATTATTAGCCATTTATTATCATTAGCAAGTATTATGTACTATACATAATACAACTGTATTTACTATACTTTTTTTTTTGAGACAGCGTCTCACTCTGTTACCCAGGCTAGAGTGCAGTGGCACAATCTCAGCTCATCGCAACCTCCAGCTCTCGGGTTCGAGCAATTCTCGTGCCTGAACCTCCCAAGTAGCTGGGATTGCAGACATGTGCCACTATGCCCAGCTAAGTTTTGTATTTTTAGTAGAGATGGGGTTTCCATGTTGGCCAGGCTGGTCTTGAACTCCTGGTCTTACGCAGTTCACCTGCCTGGGCCTCCCAAAGTGCTGGGATTATAAGCGTGAGCCACCATGCCCAGCCTGTGTGTGCTATACTATTATATTACTGGCAGCACAGGTTTGTTTACATCAGCATCACCATAAACACGTGAGTGACACATTAAGCTATGACATTAGGACAGCTATGACGTTACTAGGCAATAGGAATTCTATGGAACCACCATCATATATGTGGTCTATCACTGACCCAAAATGTCATTTCATGATGCATGAACGCATATGGCATACTCACTGTGGACCAAGCTTTAGCCACTAGGTAATAAGGACACAAAAATCTAAGATACACATCTTGTCTATTCTTGGAATTTGTAATCCAGTTGGTAAATAACTATAATACTTAACAAGTAGATGTACAAATGCTAAGGAAACAGATGAGCACTAAATCTTTTGGAGGAGTCTGAAAGCCTTCAGGGTAATATGAATCTAATCAAAGTATAAAAGAATCAGTAAACCTTACAGATTGACAGAAGGAGAAAAACATTTGGGTCAAAAGAAATAGCATGAAGAAAGCCACGGAAGAGTAAAACAGCCCAGACATTTGGGGTAACAGTATGAGAGGTAGGAGTGACAGAAAGTGATATTAGTAAGATAAATTGAGGCCAGTGTCTCAGATTAGAGTTCTCTGACACCCATTCCTCTTTAAATGATATCCCATGTAATACTTTCTTAAATCACTAAGTACTTTTCCTTTAAGCACTTAAAATACCTGTTTTGTCCACCATACAGCCACTGCCATAGTTCCTGGCACACAGTAGATGTTCAATAAATACTTTTTGGATGTTAAATATTGTTGAGAACATATATGCCAGGCCAAGGATTTTGAACTTTATCCTGAAGGCAGTGGGGAACCACTCAGGATTTTACACATAGAAATTGTATGATGAGACTGAGCAGTGGGAATTTCGAGAGGTTTACCATGGACATAATGTAGAAAATGAACTGAAGGAGAAGCTGAGAAGAGGATAGCAGAAGCTGTTGCAGTGACCCAGGCAAGAGATGACAGGGGCTGAGAAAACAGCCCTGTAGATTCATTAGAACTTGCTTTGGGAAGCAAAATTCTCAGGTCTTTTGACTCACTAAATCTGGGCTGTGAGGGAAGAAGGTAGGGATTCCAGGACAACTTTGAGATTTCTAGCTCGTACACTGAGGAGACTGTTGCCATTCTCAGAAACGGGGAAAACACAATGTGAAATTACAAACTTGGAAGTAGGCTTATTTGGGGGCAGATGGAGGTATCTAGGAAGTAGGAGTAGATAGATGTTTTAGCTGCAAGTCACATCTGGTTTGGAAAGTTGGTGCATCATGGTGAAAATCACAGGCATAAATGGGGTCAATATGTGAAAGAGATATCTGTACTCCCATGTTCACTGAAGCAATAACCAAGATACAGAATCAACCTAAGTTTCCATAATGGATGAGTGGATAAAGAAAATGTGGTGTATATACACAATAAAATACTAAACAGCCTTCAAAACAGAAAACTCTGTCATTTAAGACAACATGGATAAACCTAGGAAATGCTATGCTAAGTGAAATTAGCTAGGCACAGAAAGACAAATACTATGTGATTTATGTGAAATCTAAAAGCTTGTTAAACTTGTTAAAAACTAAGACACAAACACACACATTAGCCTAGGCCAACACAGGGGTCAGAATCATCAATACCATTGGCTTCTACCCCCATATTTTGTTCACCAGATGGTCTCCAGGCGCAGTAACATACATGGCGCTATCATCTCCTACGATAACAACAGAAGCACACAATAAAATGGTGATTACTGGAGGCTGGTGGTGGGAGTTAGGGGATGCAGAGAAGGGAGATGATGTTCATCAAAGGTGAAAATTTCCAGTGAGACAAGAGAAATAAATTTTAGTGCTCTATTGTACAGCATGGTGACCACAGTTAATAATGTATATTTCAAAATTGCTAAAAGGGTAGATTTTAAATGTTCTCACCAGTAAAAAAAAAAAAAAAATGGTAAGTAGGTGAGCTGATGGATATGTTAATTAGTTTGATTTAATCTTTCTACATTGTATACATATATCAAATATCACACTGTATCCCATAAGTACATATATTTTGTCAATTAAAAGTTAAAAAGGAAAAAGAAAAAAATAAAAGCATACAATTACAATCCTACTCTGCCCCAGAGTGCAATGTGTTTTTAAAAATGAGCCTTTAAATAGAATGTAAACATCATCAGGAAGGTGTAAAATCATAAGCATAGAGCTTAACAAATTTTCACAAAGTTGAGGAGAGCTGTGTAACCCGACCACTCAGATCAAGAAGCAGATCATTACCAGAGCCCCTGAAACATACTTTTTATCATCAAAGACATTTGCTGCCACAATCATATTGGTGGCTTAGAAACTTGGAATCTTCACCTCTAAATATTATCTTCAAATAGAATTCTCCATGAAGGAGAATCACAGAGGTGATCTGAATAATCATTTGTTAAATCACCTCCAAATGTCTGCCTAAAAGATCTGATTCTGATACTCTACATATTCTATTTTGAATTTTCTCAAAAAAAAAAACTCAAAAGCAAATTCCTCTAAAATCACCCCAAAACAGACAGATTCCTTAAGGAATGAACATAAGACTAAAGGCTTAGCCAAATGATTCCAGAAGACAGACCCCAAAGCTCAGTGCAGTCACATGTCATAGGCCCAGCATGCAGTGTCCAGCACAGATGGCAGAACCCAGGGTCACATCTGTACTCACCATTGCTGGCAAAGCAAAGGGCTACAGGAGCTGTTGCAGATGGAAAGACTTAAGGACAGGCAGGTGTGGGAGATGCCAGTGCCAGGTGTGAGTACAGGAGCCAATGACTAACATCATTGCAAGGCTTCCAGGTTCACTGCATGGTGCCAGGCAGCACTGCTCACAGAACATGGCCAAAGAACAGCTGAAGGTAAAGTGAGCACCAAAGTGGCAGCACCCCCAGCAAGTAGTGCCCACCTAAGTCTAGGAAAACAAAATCATGTTCAGAAAAATACTTTCCAAAGTGATCACTCAAATATTCCTTTCTGAAGTCCTAACAGAAGTGTTATCAATGCTCAGAACTGGGCTGCCTAATGGGAAAAGTCCCCATGGGGGTTTTTGACTCATAAACCTATTCAGCCTCGTATGTTCATAATCATTTGTGTAAAGAAGAAAAAACCTCCAAGCACTAATTAGAAAGATAGAGCTGTTGTGTTTTCCTCCTGATCACCTTATCTTCTTTATTCAGTTCTTGAAGACTCAGCTATTAAAAGAAATTAAGTAATTCATCAAGCCCATTTCAATTACCTGCTGCTGATAACATTAGATTACAATTAGCATCTACAAATGAACCAAGTGCCAACTGCCAAGCTGAAACATAAGCTAATTTACTGCTAGACTCTGCCTGCTGGAGACACAACTCTGGAACCTGGCAGCAAGCATCCACTTCATTATTCCAGCAACAGTTTTGCAGCCTCTCTTGCCACAGTCCAAAGTGCAGCTCTGACCAAGATTTACTGCCCCGTCTGCCTCTGCTCACATGTTTACAGATGCACTGTATCTGTAAGCAAATCACAACTCCTTTTAAATAGCAATGTCTAGACAAGCTGGGTGACAAATCTTGACCTAAAGGAGAGAATAAATATTATTAATATGTATTAGGCACTGATAAGTGCGGGGCACAGCACAGGATGTGCACGTAATAACCTTAATGAGGGTGTGAATCATTTTCTGCAAGGCCTCTGGTGCTTGATCAGAAAAATCTCCTGCTTTGGTTGATGCTCTCCATTTCTCATTTCTCCTTTTACATGGGGAAAGGACGTTCATGTTCCTTTCTTTCGGATGTCTAGAAAAATCTGTTTCAGGGCCTGAGACATCTCAATTTTTTACATTTGTATTTCCCCTTTTAATGACTCTTAATAAGAATTGCTTTAGATGAAAAGCTGAGGTGTATGGTTTGACTTCCTAACACCTGGTTAGTGTATTGACTACCTATGTTAGAATCATTTTACCTATAAATCTAGGCCTTTTTCCATAGAAAGGTTTCATAAAATATTGTCAGGTTTCCATAGATTTCCACAGAAAGAAAACCCAATGTATAGCAATTGAAGTGTAAAAAACATTAAATTGCTATATTGCTATCTATCTGACCAAGGTCCTATGAAAACTCTGGATATTAAAGCTTGAATAACCTTCTCTGGTTGGCAATACTCTGTGCATACTGCCACACATCGTTGCTTAGAATAGCTAGAGCTGTTCACAACTCCACCGGGAGAAGACAAGTGGAAGCTTTGCACTTGGAACTTTTCTGGGCTCTGCCCCATGTGCCTCTTCCCATGGCTGATTTTAATCATATCCTTTTATTGTAGTAAACTTTCACCATGAGTATAACAGCTTTCAGTGAGTACTATGAATCCTTTGAGTGAATTATCAAACCTGAGGTCTGGGGGACCCCTGAACATGCAATGATGTCAGAAGTGAGTGTGATCTTGGAAAATCCCAAATTCTGCATCACTGGATGGGTTTAACAGCAGATTGGAGATGACAGAAGAGTTAATAAAAATAGATTAACAGAAAATTCCCAACTGAAGAATACAGAGAAAAAAATATTTTAAAAATTAAGGGAACATCAGTATCATATAGTACAATAGCAAATGATAAAAATGCATGTGGAGACTCATAGAGGACAGAGAAATCTGGGCCAGAAAAAAATATTTTAAAAAATAGGTAAAAATTCCCTAAGTTTAGTAAAAGATATATATATGCAGATTCAAAAGCTGAAAGAACCAGAGGAAGAAGAAAATACAAAGAAAGCCACATTGAGGCATACTATAGTCAAACTACTGAAAAACCAAAGAGAAAGATCTTGAAAGCAGTCAAGAAAAACTGGCACCTAACATACAGAATATTAATACCCATTGAGTCTAATCAGAATTAATGGAGGCCAAAACACACAGGAATGACAGCTTTAAAGTGCTGAAAGAAAGAAAAAAAAGCCCTACCAACCTAGAATTCTACATCCAGCAAACGTATCTTTCAAGAATAAAGGTGAAACAAAGACATCTTAAGCAAAAATTTAGAGAATCAATCACTGGCAGATAAGCACCACAAGGAATGCTACATGAAGCTCCTTAGGTTAAAGAGAAATGATACCAGCTAGAAACTCAGATCTTTAGGAATGAAATGGATAGATACAAAACATTATTTTTCCTCTCAATTATTTAAAATGAGTATCTAAAACAAAACACAAATGTATGGTGGAGTTTAAAGGAATGTAGGTGTAGTAAAATACATGAAGTAGCATAAAGTACAGAGTATGGGGAGTAAATGGACTTACAAGGTCTATAGGAAATACTATGATTACCTTAGACTACAAAAATTAAGAATATATGATTATTTTCACTAATTAGAGAAAAGGGGGTTAAAAATGGTACAAAGAAGTAGAGTTAAAAAGTAAATAGAGAAAATAAAATCTAAAAGATTAATCATAGAATGCAGGAAAGGAAGGGCAAAAGAACAAATATAAATGAAACACACAGAAAACCAACAGTAAAATGATGGACCTAGCCAGGCACAGGGGCTCACGCCTGTAATGCCAGCACTTTGGGAAGCCGAGGCGGGCAAATCATGAGGTCAGGAGTTCAAGACCAGCCTGGTCAACAAGGTGAAACCCTGTCTCTACTAAAAATACAAAAAATTAGCTGGGCATAGTGGCAGGTGCCTGAAATCCCAGGGAGGTTGAGGCAGGAGAATTGCTTGAACCTCAAAGACAGAAGTAGCAGTGAGCTGAGATCGTACCACTACACTGAAGTCCTGGTGACAGAGTAAGATTCTGTCTTAAAAAAAAAAAAAAAGATGGATCTAAAT